>NC_142243.1:62453904-62606777 GCF_052056855.1 Sturnus vulgaris | reverse complement strand
GGGGCTTTGGGAGTTTTTTGTTAGCTTTAATATGATTTCTTTAATATAATTGCTTTGATATAATACATTTTACTATACTATACTACACTACACTACATTATACTATACTATACTAGTATTTTTAGATTCTATACTCTTTAGTAAATAATTCTGATCAAGACATTTCTGTCAAATCATTTATCATACGAAATTATTCATTTTTGTAGAAATATATCTGGTTTGTGATCCTTAACCCTGAAGGACAAAGTTGTACAAATATTCCTTACACCTCTATAACTCCTTAAACTGTTGACAAAGTCTGGGGCTAAGATTGGATCCAGCCTCACCCAGACTCATCTCCGAGAAGGAGTTTGGAAAACAAAGGGGGCCCTTTCTGCAATTTGTAACTCAGTGGGAAGACTTCTCTAATAAACTTTGTCTGAAGCTCCCACTCCACCTGCCACAGTCAGAGGGGACACCAGAAGTGCATAAAATAAATCAATGTCATGCGTGGTAATGGTTCATTAAAATGTGTTTTTGTTTTGAAGTTATTAAGGAGAATAAAACTAAATAAAACAAAACCTGTTTAATTTTGTGTACAACGAACTTTATAGGGCTACTCTTTCTATGTTTCTCATTTCAAGACCAGAGAAGCTATGGACTTATAATTGAATTTACTTAGTCACAATCAAGCAGACTCCTGGCAGCAAGAACTAGTAACTTTTACCCATTTGGAAGGTACAAAGTTCTAGCTGTTAGGGAGCAGGAATGCCTTTTAAGCTGATATTCAGCAAGTTTGTGGCAGGAATTTTGTCACACAGATTCCAGTTCTGGTGAAAACTAGGAAAAGTGGTATTTCTGTGTTGTAAGGTATCTCGGTGGCAGAGTGGCGCCACGGTGCTGGCGGGAAAGCGCCAGTGCCGGGACCTTCCAGAGACGCGTCTTTAGAGAAACGTCCTGGTGGTAACAGGCACGTTCCTGCTCTTGGGAGGAGAGTGATTTCAGCTCTTTTGTGAGAGAGAACCCCACTCCTGTCGATGGTGGAGACATGGATAGGAGCCACATGTGGTGATCCAAAGCGAAAGTTATTCCTCTTCTTCCAAGAGCCCAGGGATGAACTGGCTCCCAGGGTAGAAGTGGGCAGGGCAGATATAGGATAGCCAGAGGGGCGGGGTAGAGCAACAGCAAATGGTGTGAGGGCTCAGGGGCGGCACAAAGGGGGAAGGGCCAATGGGGTACAACAGATTAACATGTAACAGAAAGGCATGCTGGGAACAAAACTGCAGTTCACATAACAAAGAGGGAGTGCCTAAGGGCATAACCTCCAGGAGACAGGGCAAGACTCACCTTTTTGTTGAGAGGCTTTCAGCCTCTGCAGTAAGGTCCTTTTTAAACTTATTAAAAGTTCTGTCAGAATTTCTCGTATTGCATAGGATAATATTAGATGCATAGATTCATAAGGAAAAAAAAAGTAAAATAGATTTCCAAAGGTCACCTGCACCACATCTCTATCATAAAAGGATCATGCTTCCTTTTTCCTGGCAGTCATTTACCAGACCTGGTCTTGGAGAGAGGAATAAAAATCACAAGCCCCTTTTGATGAAATTCCATAAACTTCCTGCAAACTTGTCCAATGCTTCCCAGTAAACAAATATTAAATAAAACTTTATAAATACCCTTTTTCCACAACCACAGTTTGACTTACTCTGCAAATGCAGGGTAGTGGAACCTCATTAATCCTTCAGGTCCATGAAAGCTGCTATAATTTTTTCTTGCTGGTATTTTCTTTTCTGGCTGAAAGGCTGGTAGTTCAGTCTTTCCTTGTAAGTCAAGCTTTCCTTTTACTAAACCTTTTGCTAAGGTGATAAAAACTGCAAAACCATACTGGGAGAAGATACTATTTGAAATTTCCTGTGTAGTTCAGGATATTAATGAATCTGCTAGAAAGAAGTGAAATAGCAGATATTTTAGTGTCTTCTGCTATTCAGTTTTTAAATGAAGAGAAAGGGATTGTGTCCTTTTTAAAAGCCCCAGACACAATTAATTACTAGATCTCTGTCTTCAGCTTCTAATAGATCTTATATTCAGGAACATCTTGCAGAGGAACAAACATCCAATATTAAACCCCCACACATTAATCACCTAAACTTATTTGAGAGTAAAAGGATTTATATATCTTAAAGCCAGAGAATCAGAGAATCACAGAACCACAGAATGGTTGAGGTTAGAGGGATCACTGCATGACATCTAGTCAAATATCCCCAGTCAAGCAGGGCCACAGGGAGTCACTGTCCCAGAGAGCTTTTGAAGTTCTCCAAAGAGGGACACTGCATAGTCTCCCTGGGCAACTTGTGGCAGTACTCAGTCACACTCAGAGACAAGAAGTGTTTTCTGATGTTCATAGGGAACCTCCTGTGTTTCCAATTGTCTCATTGCCTCTGGTCTTGTCACCACTGAAAAGAATCTGTTTCTGTGTTCTTGTCATCCTCTATTCAGGTGTTTAGCAAAATTAGTTACCTTACTGCTGAGCCTTGCTGTCACCAGGCTGAAGAGTCCCAGATGTTTCAGCTTTTCCTCACCAGTGGGATGATCCAGTCTCCTGAACTTCTTTGTTTCTCTTTTCTGGAATTTATCTAACACACCCTTGTCTCTCTTGCCCTGCCTAGCCCAGAGCTGGAAACAGTACTCTGGTGTGGTCTCAGCAGTGCTAAGCAGAGGGGCTGGATCATCTCTGTTATCTGCTGCCTATATGTTGAGTAATGCAGCCCAGGATACCAGTAACATTTGCTGCAAGGGCACATCACTGACTCCTGTTCAGCCAGGAACCCCAGGGCATTTCCTGCCCAGTTGCTTTCCAAATGGGTGTCCCTCAGCACACACTGGTGTGTGAGCTCCTCCTCCCCAGGTGCAGGACTTGGGTCTTTGCTGAGGTTCATGGATTTCCTGCCATCCCATTCCTGCAACCTGTCAGCCCCTCTGCATGGCAGCACAGCTCTCTGAGGTATTGCTGCCCCTCCCAGTCTTAGGCCACCTGAGACTAGCACAGTGTACATGCTGTCCCATCATTCTGTCCATTGATTAAGATATTAGGCAGGACTAGACCCAGGATGAATCCCCAGATGCCACTAAACACCAAGAATGGCCACTGCAGTCATTAGTATGCCCCTGGTCCCCAGTGATGTAAGGACACACACAGGTTCACCAAATCTAAGGAATACTATTTTCCCTTTCTGTTGTGTCTATTTCTAAAAGCAAACATGCTCTGAGACTTAGAAAAGTAGCTGTAAAACAAAATGGGCAGCCTTGTCGTGGATTTGGGACTTTCCAGTTTCTGAATACAAAGCACTTTTTCCTCTCTGTGGACACTTAATGTGATGAACAGTGCCACATGCTGCTAGAACTTGTTTCCAAACATTGCCAAGCTCAAACAAGTAATTTTTTTTTCACTTTTGCATAACAAAGAAATGCATAATTCTTGCTACTCTTCCAGCAACATTTCCCAGATTGCCCTGGATCTCTCTTGTCTACCCTAGTAGAAAGTATTTTTGCTTGGGTATGCAGTGTTGAGGTACAGTTAGTGTTTTCCTCAGTGTCATGCAGTAAGTGTTTCTGAAAATGGTTCCACTGAGAACTGCAGCCAAAATAGTACCATACTAACTGCCAGCATGAATGATAGTCTCTATTAAGTAAACAGAGAATTGCTAATGCTAAATTTTGGGAGTGGAATTGGTCAGTCTATCAGGGAAAAAGCATTTTTAAAACAATATATAATAAATAATATATTTTTCCATCAATTTGAGTACTTTCCACAGTAGTTCTTTACTTACTGTCATTTGATCGTTTCACTTTCTGTGAGCACTACTGAGATTAATTATTCTTCTGCTTAATTTTTATTTTCCAGAAAAATGCCAGTTAATAACCCTGTTCTTCATGCTTGTTGAGACACAGAATTGACCGTGACATTGGTTGATCAAAACTAGACTTCCAGGTAATACACAGCACAACATAACCATATTTTCAGTAAACTCTTACTCATCATTAGGGAATATATCCATAAGAGATAACAGTCAATGTGAGATTGCAAGTGTATTTCCTGTTAGCATTTTGTTTTACACTTAATATCCCTAAGACTAAAAAAATCTCAATTTATCATTTTGATTATTGGCAACGAAGGATTTGTTGAAATAAAAAACCCCTATATTTCTGATTCTATTTGGGTATTTGTGAAACATAAACAAACAATCAAGTATTGCTAAAATCTTCAAAATAAAATACAAAGCAAAGCAAAACAAAACAAACAAAACCACAACAGCTTCCAAACTAAAAAGCATGGCATCCAAATTGTCTTCAGTGTGTGATTCTATATGCAAACAGAATTGAGAGCAGGGTATAGGGCTTTTTACATATTCTTTATATTCTTAATATTTTAAACTGAGAAGAATATTGTTGGTCTCCTTCTGCAAATTGTTGTTGTTTTTTTTTTTTCCTCACCATTAATTATTTCCTAAAAAATTTTTCTGAATTGGGCTTTTTTGACATGTGGTACTGAATAAATGGCTAGCACATTGTACTTTTTATAGCCTGGAGATAATAAACTTGGGAAAAAAAACTCTGATACCAATGTCTTAGCTTAAAATCTTTCAAAATTTACTTTTCTAGGAAGGGTTACGTTGTGTTTTTAAGGAATTAATATTTTAAAGGCAATATAGATTTGATCAAAAAGAGAAGCTCTTCCACATGTAAGTTCTTCTAAATTTTGTCTTGATTGTCATCAATGAATGTATGACATAATATCAATTTTGTTCAATCCTCTTACCTAACTATTACCTAGTTAATATTGCTTCATTACCATTGAATCTAACGTCTTCTTTCAGTCTAGAAAATCCGCCAGCTTTAAAAGGAATGTGAATGTGCAATTTAATCTAATAGCTTCCAAGCAATGCACTCTAATTACAGTCGCCTTGCCTTCTTGAAACTATGGAAAACTCTGAATCTTAGTTTGAATAACTTATGCCCTTTGTAATGTGATTTTGAAGTGATGATAGCACTAATGCCATGGGCTATGAATTCTAATTGAAATCAACTCTGTATTCAATTAGGGGGGGAAAACTCATCAATTCCCACTGGTCTCATTGAATATCATTACAGAGAATTCTTTCCTTGGAATCAAGCACACTTTGAATTGTTCTGTCTTTTCACTGTTTGCATGTTTCTTTACACTCTCTCAGTTGTGCTGGTTTAATTTGTATAGAACTGCATGGTCCAACAGATCAAGAAACTGATCCAGGATTGTTAATGTTTGTATCAGCATAACTGAAAACATACTTGAAAACCAGGTGTACTTTGAGGCATCTTTGTCATTCAGCAAAACGATTGCATTACTGTCAGAATTATTGCCAGGGTAAATTAGAGGCAGGTTTGCTGTTAAGGGAAGTAGATGTTGATTTCTTCCATAATAAAGTTCAGGTAACTCTTTCTGAAATTTCATTCTTATTTTTCTACATTCCAATATTAGTTTTACCTACACAAACCTGTAACAGCTCCATCTAAGAAATGAAAAACTTTTACCTTGTTATCCATCTCTCATTTTGTTTCATGTCATGTCTAGACATGAGCAGAAGCAGTTACTGGATTTAGAAACCTTTCTCCTCCATTTGTGCCACTCTTTGCCCAAGCAATAAATAAGCATTTTTCTTAGGATTCTAGGAAATTATCTGATTGTCTACAGGGTTGTTAGACAAGTAAAATTACAGACTAGCTGATATATTATTCAAACATGTTTTATAAAAAAAAATAGTGTTCTAAATTCTTAATTCTTGCTTTGAAATTTATAAGTTTTGCTTAGGACTGTTAACCAGGTTGACTTTTGGAAGGTTTTTTTGTTTTATTGCTTTAGGATCAGAGAAAAAGAAATACCATGCTCATTATAGAATATTGGTATTCAAAGGTAGTAATGTCTATGCTCAAATGTGATGTAGTCATATGCAAAGCAATATATGTATACCTGAAGCCTGGGACATGTTATCCTGGAAAATTCATTGTAAAGGGCATAGAGATTATCAACTTCTGCTAAACTGAAGTGGCAAAAATTTTTGATATTATACTTTGTTGTATTAGGAGAGTGACTGGGTTAAAGGAGGTTATGTTATCTTTCTTTCTCTGGACATATCTCAATATATAGAAATAAAATTCCTAAAGCTGAGACCAGCTTTCTAAATTTTTTAGTCTGTAGTTAAATTCTGAAGGCATGTGGCAACAGACAAGTCAGTAGAGGGTAGGAAAAAGAGACATTTTCTTATAAATTCTTCAGTTTTTCAGGATGATATATGTCTCATCCATGTAAAGCAATTATTAATTGTTGTGTTTAACTCTAGTAGGCAGTTCAACTTGATCACTCCCATGCAGCAGGATGGCAGAGAGAACTGGAAGTGTAAAAGTGGAAAAACTAATGGGTAAAGAAAAATCTGAGCATGCAAGCAAAGCCTGCACAGGAAAGCAAGGCTTTGCCAAGAATAATGGTTATTTGGAAATAAAAACACCATCTCTCTAAATGTCACCCTTTTGTCCCTCTTCCCCCCACCTCCATTTTTCACCACTCAGTACAACATCTTACTACATGAAATACCTTTTTCATTAATTTGGACAAACTCTCCCGACTGTGTCCCCTACCAACTCCTTGCCCACCCCAGCCTAGACACTGGAGGGGGTAACATAAGAAACAGAAAAGGCCTTGATTCTATGTAAGCAGTGCTCAATCGTGTGTTATCAACACAGTTTTGATTACATCTACCAAATATAGCATCATGCAAACTACCATGAAGAAAGTTAATTCTATCCCAGTCAAAATCAGTATATTTAAAAAAAGAAAATCTGGGTCACCACTATTTTAGCAAATTGACAAATTTCTAACAACTTTTCACAAAGATTACATGTCCTAATAAAAATTATGAAGACATTTGGCATCACATTTTGTTCTGCCAGTATTTGTATTGTTACTTCTAGTAAGAACCCTCCCCATAAATTTCAGTCTTGTACCAGGGCCCATACAGCAGCTAGTGTGAAGTGAAACCCTGTTCCAGGAGCCTCCCTGTTTAAGAACTATTCTTCCATTTCAGGAATATATAATAATGACTGAGTGAAATGAGTTTGTAGGAATCATATGCTGAAAACTATAGTAAACTGTAAAAATACACAGCTGCTTGAGTACAAGATAGGTGATGGATGGTGATATTAGGGTTTAGACAGACAGAATCAGAATGTTTAGACAGACAGAACTGAAAGTTCTTTCATGATTTTTTTTTTTTGCTTATGTGAGAAATAAGCCACTAACTAAAGGTTTAACGAGTTTTCTGCTCAGTTAGCACTTGTCAAACAGAAGTACACATTCATTTACTGTTATTAGAAATAAGTTGCTGTTTGAGTTCATTCTTCAAGTAAAGAAAAGTTGGTTGCATGTATATTACATTGGAATGGGATGGGAAGCTTTCCTGATCTGAATTGCATAGGCTGATTCCTCCTGCTGCACTGTACCTATGTGTCCCACAAATAGAAAGGGCTGTTTGGAGACTTGAACCTTAAGAAATGAGGCAGGCAGAAGAGGCAGGATGTATGTGTATATTCATAGAAGTATATATCCATAATGTATTCTTTCAGGTTGTGATGGGATGATTCCATCCAGCTGCTACCTCCCCAAACAGTAGCTCATTCCCTGACAGTGAGATTGATTGAAAAGACAATCAGAAACATAAAAGTAAAAAAAAACTTGTGGGCTTACATAGATAGTCGAATAAATGAAACAAAGCTGCACACCAAATAAAGCAAATTTGTAGTTAATTCACTATTTCTGTTGAAAGATAGATGTACAGCTGCTTCCTGATAAGCCAGGCATTGGCATACATAAAGGCTGCTTGGAAAGACTGGCTCCATAGCACCGAGGATCAGCTCTTCCTCCTCCTTTCATTGAGATTTCATTGCTGAGCAGACACTGTAAGGTATGGAATTTCACTTTGGTCACTTTGTGTCAGCTGTCCTGGCTGTGTCCCCTCTGAGATTCCCGTGGACCTCCAATCCACATCTATGGAATGGGAGGAAAAAAGGCCTTGATGCTGTGCAAACATGGCTTAACAACAGCTAAAAGATAGGTGTGTTATCATCACTGTTCCAGTCACAAATCCAAACCACTGCACCATATGGGATTATGTGATTAGAGTTAACTTCATCCCAGCCAGACCCAGCACACAGCTGCAGAGCTCTGTACCTTCCCTACAGCTCTGGACATGGGAGAGAGGTAGAGACAGAGTGCTATGGCACTGCACAACAGCTGGCAGCTTAGCAGTGCCCAGTGCCACAGAGGGCAAAGAAGAGGCAGAAGTTAATGACTGGAGCCAGGATCTTTAGTAGTCAAGTAAATGTGCATTTGCTTCTGACTAATGAATCTCAAGAGGAATGTCTGCATTTCTAGTTAGCAACTGTCTTGAAATAGAGGACTTCAGTGATCAAGTAGGCATTCTGTCACTGAGCAAAACCATTCAATATTCAAGGTCCCCAGTCTCTTCTGAGCTGAATTAGGGCTGCAGGTGAGGCAAGGGGAACTCCTCATCCCTCGTTATGAAGGCTTTTGCTGACTCTGCTTGCTGAACCAGCTGTGGGACCAGAGACTCTTGCTCATCATAGGATCAAGATATGGCTGAGAGATATTCTTGCTGCTGTCAGAACCTGATACTCATAGACCAGTGTGCTTCATGTTGTTTTGAAGATCTGAATACTTGGAAGTACTGGGGTTAACAGCCATTGAAGCTGACAATAACAGTAGCAGCAAAATGCCTATTTTCCTGCCTGCTTTGAGCTGTTCCCATAATAGCAATAAATTATTTAACTCCGTTCTTTCATGATCATTTTTGACAGCCAATATCATTACTTCTATTCATGAACTGGGAAATAGTCCTCCACTGTGTCTACACTGCAGGCATTCAAAGGATAAACCTGGAAGTAGAATCTAATTCAACTTGTTATCCCAGGTTCTGTCTTTTATCACCCCAGAAACCTGCTGGAAGAGGTTTCACAGAGATTGAGTTATATATTTTGTGAAATTCTAAGCTTTAAAATTGATGGTATTAAAACTATTAAAAAAATTAATACTGTTAATTATTATGCTTAATTTGATATGTTAACTATATGCCATTCCGTTTGCTTTTCTCTCAAATAGCTAAAGCCTTCAAAATCATATCCATCAAGAAATTAATACATAGAAGTACAAGAGGAAGAGAGATTAGATGCTGATTCCCAAGAATTCCAAGATGCTTGAGAGAGCACATCCTTCCCCTCTTTTTATTTCCTCTTTACAGTGATTTCCCTACTCCTACCCACTAGTAACTTGAAATTATGGCCAAGGCAGCAATGCTGAAGTTCCACTAGTGAAGCTATATTTACAGGTTTTTTTCTTCAGCTTTGGAAACAAGGATATACACAAAACTCCACAAGTAAACCTTTCCCTATGCAATTTCCATGATGTTATTTTTCCTTGCACTCAAGAGAGCTGGAAATCTGGCAAGTATTAAAAACTGTAATTTTGTAAATGTCATTCTAAGATAAGTGTATTATAAGTTGTTTTTCAGGATTTCATTCACTGAAGCCTAAAAAATTATAACATTGAGTGTTTTACTGGTCAAATTAACTGAGGGTGCACCCTGAGCTGCTCCAGGCCCATACAGCAGCACTGAAATCAGTGGCTGACAATGACAATTCTGCACTAGTCACACACTCATGAAAAGGGTTAATCTTAATCTATGTCTTGCCCAAGTTAGTATCTGACCTACATGAATTAAGCAGATTAATTTGTTGTGTGCGTGAATAAGCAAGTAGTTGAAGCAAAAAATATGAGCTAGTATGTGAAAAGTGTTCCTTTTTCCTTGTAATTAGACTTTGAAGGCTTCAACTTCAGAAGAGCTTCCCTAAAACTTCAGGCTATGACTGGGGAAATAAAATAAATAAAGCAGCTGAGTGTCAACCACTCCTTTTGGCAAAGAGCTGGAAGCAAAAACTTTTGATGTGCCAGAACTTCAACGCAAACATGAATCATGTTTAAGGCCAGTCATTCACGCTGAACTAGTTCAAAATGCACTTATTTCCAGGAATGGCTTTAATCCAGGCTGCCATGTGAAAGAAAAATTTTGTTCTGCTTCAGCAGTGTAAAGGCACTGGGGCTTTTGAGCACTATCATCTTGAAACATAATTTCCCTTCAAATGCTCGTGCTGGTTATTATCTTTCTGCTTACAGCTGAAATAAAACATTTATGTTCCAGAAGGAATGGTGGTGCTTGAACTTCTAATTAATTTTGAATGCTCTTTGGAAGATTAATATGAAGATGTGCTTTGGTATGTGGCTGTGATTGTGGTATCTCAGTATATAGTATTTCCATTCACAACCAAGAAATTAATCTTTCCCAGTATATCCTTCAGTTACTCTTTAATTTTGTGCAGTGAACTATGACAACATTTTCCAGTCTGATATTTCCTGTATGGAAGGGTTTCAATAAGACATAGACCTCTGAGACACTCTTGGAGAATTACAACTTGCATACCAGAAGAATTTAAGGGAACAGAAATGCTGTTAAGCACCATGAATGAGTGAAGATATGATGACTGGGTTAAATACCATGGAAGTTCTAATTCTAATTAAAGTTCTCTTGTAAAAACACAAAAAAGTTCCTAATGAAGTACTGTGGTAGCAGCATATGAAACTGCCACTGTTGGGTATTTTAGATTGAGAGAAAGAAGCAGGCAAAAATAAACTAGCTGTATTCTGAAAAGCCTTGGATGGAAAGGACACAGAATCAGCTGAGGTCCCATTGAGCATGCTGGAGATTAATACATTTATATTAAAGATGAGCTAGTATAAGTTTGAACTGGGAATTTTTGTGGTTTGGAGTAATGATCACTAGTAATTTTGCCACACTGATGTTAGCTGAGCTGGGTTTAAACTTGATTCTTCAGTTATATGACTGCTTGATATTGGCATTCTGTCTATAACAAGAACAAAAGGTTCTTGTTTGAGGTTTAGTTCACTTTCAAGTTTCAGGGAAGCCAGATAGGAAGACATTGAATGAAATATAGCACAGTAAAGCTGGAAGATCAAGAAGTAGAAGTAAAAAATATACATTTTTAACTAAAAAATATTTCTACAGATATTTTTTTATTAAGACCATAAAAGTTTGGCATACTTTAAAGTGCTGAAAATAATTGGGACTGACTTAAGACCACATAGATGAAGCTAAAGTAAGCCAATATAAACCTTGTTTGCTATTAATTTTAAGTTCAGGTAATTTCAAAGCTAGTTCTGTACTGACTTCCTTCCAAAGTTCAGTGAACAACAAGACATTCTAAAACCATTACTATCAAAAAGAGCAGTAAAAAGACAGAGCCATCAAAACCTTTGCTTGGATTTGGACTTTAAATTTAAATCTTTGCACATTGTAAGACAGGAATTATAAAATATGAGAGATATTTTGGGAAAGAACAAAATCATTTTCTCCTAAGTACATTGTAGCCAGATATTTTGATGTTTCAGTTTTGGTATTTGGTTTCGTTTTGGTTGGGTTTTGGGTTTTTTTTCTTCATTGAAATAAAATTCCAGGCAAACAAATTTCCTTTCATGGTGATTTTAATTTGATATATTTATCTATTCTGCTACACAGGATTTAATTTATACCACTTTGAACTTGTCCCCTTTTTAGCTGAAAGTGATTATTTCTACAAAAGAAATATTTTTTCTTTTACTTTTTTCTGCCTCTATTTTTTTTGTGATGAGTTGGCCCCAGCCAGCAGCCAAGCAGACACAGAAACTCACTGCTCCCTCCCCTAGCCCAGCCAAGTAGGACAGGGGAGAGAATGGAAAGACTGAAACTAATAAACTCATGGATCAAGATACAGACAGTTTAATAGGTGAAGGAGAGAAAAAAAATCTACACAATGCAATCTAATCATTTCCCATCTCCCACGAGCATACTGGTGCCCAGACAGTCCCCATGTAATGGCCACCTTGGAAACCAAGGAGTTCCACATCTTTCTTTCTCTAGCCCAGTTTTAATGCTAACTATGATGTGGAATTTCCCTTTGAAAAAATTGGGACAGCTGTCTCAGGCAACTAGCAACTTCTTTCTAACACCCAGCTTAGTCTCTGTGGAGGGATGGGGGTGCACAACAGGAAAGGAGAAACCACTGATGCTGTGCAAAAGATGTTTAACTGTAGTTAAAATACAGGTGTATTATCAATACTGATTTAAGCACAAATCCAACCCACAGCACCACAGGAGTTGCTATGAAGGTAGTTAATTCAATACCAGGCAGATTCTGTACAGCCTTAGAAGATCTTGCCCATTTTCCAGGCCATTGAGTAAATGTTACCTACTGAGCCTCTTTTTTCAGTTTCAAACAAATGAAACAAATCCTATTGTTTGTTACAATCTTCAGGTTTTAAAATGCTTTGTTCCAGAATTGAGAGGTAAGGAGGTGGAATACGTTCAGTTTATAAAGTTATTTGTGATCTTTTGAGATAAGATTAAAGACATTTAATGTTAGATTTGTTTCAAATAATGTTTGCTCTCTCCAGAATCTATGCTTGCTTGAAGGAACATAAGATAACCACAGTGTTGGAAATGCACAAAGTGCTTTAAAAAAAATAAAAAGTAACTTCTTTGTTTACTTTTTTTTTCTGTCTTAAAGAAGCAATAATGGAAATGGAAATCATTACTGTCCATGTAGCAGCTATTACCTACTTAAACGGCTTTGATACTTCCCAGCATGGATGGGGTTGCTGAAAAGAGAAGTCAAGGGAGTTCACACCTATTAGAGAGCTGGGACCAGAAAATGTGGTGGGGGTGGAACTTCCATACTGTGCAAATTAGTGCCTAAATTACTTCGGTTTCTTACAGCTACTGTTAATCCAGTGTTCTTTGCTGTTTTTCTATCAGATGAAATTAATGGTAACTCAGCAAAATAGACTTTTAATTTTTGTATTCTACAGCTGAGCTTCATTAAAAGCTTTAATCTGAAGCTCTACCATGGGAAGTCTCACAGAGCTAAAATAGGAGGTCTCCTAAGAGCATTTTATTTAAAACTCAGGTCATATCTCATAAGCACTCTTTAGTGATTTTTTTTTTTTTTTTTTTTTCTTTTTTTTTTTTTTTTTTTTTTTTAGGACTGGGGTCTTTTGGGTTTTTTTCGGTTTGTGTTTTTTTCAGTTTGTCTTCTTTCCTTCCAATGATACCCTAAAAACGCCTTTGCAATTGCTTTGGAAAAAATAAGACTTAGTTCACAAAGCTCAGTTTTAATGGGCTGTGAAGATGGACCTAAAGAATAATTTTAGAAGGGGAAGAGGGCCTGATCAAAGTAGGGGATGAATTTCACATTCATTGCTGCAGACATGGATGCAATTTATAGGAGGAGCTGCAAAGATCTCTAGCTGATAAAGATATTTAATTTCATTCTATGTTTCTGGGTTCTTAGGGATGGGTAAACAGGAAGTCCATTTATCAGCGTGGGAATGCCTGTGAATTTATTCAGGTTGAGCAGACCTTCATTTTGAGGACAATTTCCTCTAAAATGTAAAAGTAAAAAGGCAACCTCACAATTCTGTAGGTCTGATACGGTGAGACTACTTAAATAAGTAGTTGATTTACATTTTGATTAGATACTTTGGTTACAACTTGCTTAATTTTTCTGGAGGGTCTGGTGTTGTACAGATAAGAGGTCACCAAACCTTTGCACCCACCAGCCCTTCACTTCTCTGTTTCATGAAGAGAAGACATAATAGAGAATCCAAGAAGATTCTGTGTTACCTTGCAGCTGAAACAGCTTCCCAGGTTTCAATTGTATAGAATTTGTTTCCTTGTACTCATTTTGCATGCACATAATATTGATCATCTCATTACCATGTCCTTAAATCCTTTTTTACTTATCTATTCATTCCAGGGCCTGTAATCTCAAGGCAAGGCTCTGCAGCAGGAATGAACTTAATTCAAGCATTTTGTTCACAGTGGATCAATTACAATATTCATTCACTACAAAAGTCTGGATTCAAGAAACATTAAAGCTATAAATTAAATGAACAGGTTCCAGTGTGCTCATAATCAGATGTCCCATAACAAGTTTGACTGGGATGCAGCTCTACAGTGTAACAGGGAATGACACTGATGTATTAAAAAACACTGGCGAGTAAAAAAAAAACACTGTGAAAATACTTCAATGGATAACAGTAGAAACACTACAGGAATTTATCTAAAGGGAAAAATGAAGTGGAAAATGCGTGACTGTGTGTCACTACAAATGACAAGAAAGTGTCCTAGCTAATAGGATTTGGAGCTGTGCTTTGAGTATGTCCAGTTTTATTCCTGATACTGCTCTGCTGGGTGAGCTACCAGCTTGCTGTGCCTCCATTTCCCTGTTCATTGAATAAGGTCATGGTATTTTTCCAAGCACATTGTAAATCTCTAGCAGATAGCTATTTCTCAGGTATCAAAACTCACTTTTCCACAAAATCCCAAGTGATCTTCCCAAAGGATAGGAAGAAAAGAAGAACAAAAAAGAAAAATTAACTTTAGTAGAATTTCAAAGCAGACAATATATCCTTTTTTTTGTAGACCGATCAGGGCTCTTTGCTTTTGGATTTCTTTTTGGCTTGTGCCAACTCTGCTGTTTCGTACTATTAAGTTAATGCAAAATTCTTGTGTATTTTAATATCTTTCTTGAAGGCAGAAGAAATCAGAGCTTACATTTTACATAAAGTTATCATTTCTTTATAAAATAATTTACAAAACCACAATTT
This sequence comes from Sturnus vulgaris, assembly GCF_052056855.1. Taxonomy (NCBI): domain Eukaryota; kingdom Metazoa; phylum Chordata; class Aves; order Passeriformes; family Sturnidae; genus Sturnus; species Sturnus vulgaris. Next base: position 62,591,977 of record NC_142243.1, on the reverse strand, counting down.
CTTTGAGAAATTCAAAATAACATCCAGTACCTTGAGCCAAACATACGTGCAAATGGTGTGTGTGTGTGTATTTTTATGAGGAGGACTACAGATTTCTTCCTTAGAACCTCTGAAGCAAAGCATGCACCAACAGAAGCACAAAGGCAGAAAAGCAGTGGCCCCTCTGCATCCCCACAGAACTCAATTTTAAACTCAGATAAATTGCATCTTTCAAAGTATGGGCAGCAGCTTTGCATGTGCTCTTTTATCTCAGTGTAGCTCATGGATGTGGGTCTCAGTGTTTATTACCCATTTTACTGTGCCATCCCGTTTTTTATGTGAATGGTTTCATAATGCCTACATGTGGGCAGAGTTTGTTTGAAGTATGTGCTTAAACGAAATAACCTTAGTAAAATGAAAGGAAATTGGATTGATTTGGGATTGTCTTCATTCCCTCTTTTGTGCATTCTTCATTACAATTTGCTTCGTGTTTTCATCTCTTGTAAGAAATGTTTTAACCAATGTAATTGAAATCCATGATCACATAGTCTAAGATTGCTCATAACCACTACAGGTGCCTAGAATTACTTTTTATTATAGATTTTTCAGGATTTCCAGGAGTTAATGCATGCATATGTACATATAATTCCTATATATGGAACTATGTGCAAAGCTTATTCTTTACTCTAAATAATTTTGTGTATGGAAAGTAGAAAATACTGCTGGTTTTAACTGTTTTATACATTGCCTTCAAGCAAATTGCAAGCTCCAAGATTTCTTGAAATCCCTGAATACTGAGATGTAAATTGAAATTTACATCTTTAAATCAGTTTCTTAATTAGTGAAAAACTTGTATTCATTACAACTTGAACTTAGGTCCCTCATATTGAATACCTTCTGCATCTGTTGTTCACCAGTGAAAGTGAGCTAGCTGGGGCCATCAAGATTTGAGGCAGCCTAGACTGCAGTTCGTAGTGGTCAGATAAGGAATGAAGTCCCTGAACTCTAGGAAGTTTAGGAATTCCAAGTGCATAAGCTGGCAACCCCCAGGAGAAAAAAATCCAGAAAAGAAGGCAAGAGCCCAGCATGGCGGAATAGAGATGTGCTAGTCAAACTAAAGGGAAAGAAGCAAATGCATAGACATTTGAAGCTAGGACAGGTGACCTGGAGATGAAGTTTGGCTGTGTAGGGATGGGGTGAGAAAGGCTAATGTAAAACTCGAACTGAATCTGGAAAGGGACACAAAGAATAACACGAAGGGCTTCTCCTAGTGTGTTAACCAGAAAAGGAAAGTGAAAGAAAGTGTACGCCCTCTTGATAAACAATGCTGGAAAACTGGTAAGAATGGTTGAGGAGAACTCAACAGTTTTTTGCCTCAGTCTTCAATGGTAATATCTGTTTGGACACCTTTTGAGTGGATGGATGGCAGGATGGGGAATAAGGGAACAAAGTCCCTCACACTATATGTAAAGATCAGGTTCATGACCACCTGAGCACTCTGAATGTTTATGGAAGCTGATGAGATGTATCCCAGACTCCTGAGTGAGGCTGATGCATTTGCAAAGCTACTATCCATGATATTTGAAAATCCATGGCAGTCAGGAATTCCATGGCACTTGTAAAGGGGAAACATTGTACCCATCATTAAAAAGGGTAAAAAGGATGACCCTGGGAACTACTGACCTGCCAGTCTCACCTCTGTGCCTGGGAAGATCCTGGAAGAGGTCCTCCTGGAAGTCATGTTAAGGCATGTAGAGAGCAGGGAGCTGATTCAGGACAGCTAGGACAGCTTTACCAAGGGCAAGTCCTCCTTTCCAATCTAGTGGCTTTCTATGATGGAGTGTCTACATAAGTGGACAAGGGAAGGGTACAGGTGTCATTAATCTGGACTTCAGTAAAGCCTTTCACACTGCCACAACATCCTTCTTGCTAAACTGAAGAGAAAGTGATTTGATGAGTGGACTGGTAGATGAATAAGAAAGTGGTTGTATGGTCACATCCACAGGTTAATGGTCAATGGCTCAGAGTCCCAATGGCCATCACTGAAAAGTGGTGTCCCTCTGGCATCCATATTGAGCCAGTGTTATTTGACATATTCATTAATGACATAGGCAGAAGGATAAAGTGCATCTTCAGCAAGTGCACCAAGCTGAGTGGTGCAGTTGACACACTCGGAGGACAGGATCTAGAGGGACCTGGACAAGCCTGAGAACAGATTGAGAGCAGATCTGCTGAGAAAGACTTAGTTGTGGTGGTGGATGAGTGAGGTGATTCTGCTCTTCTACTCTGCTCTGGTGAGACCTCATCTCCAGTGCTGCATCCATCTCTGGGTCCCCAGCACAGGAAGGACATCAACCTGTTGGAGAGCATCCAGAAGAGGACCACATAGTTGTTTAGAGGGATGGAACACCTCTCTTGTCAGGAAAGGCTGAAGAATTTGGTTTGTTTGGCTGGGAAAAGAGAAGCCTTATGTATGGGTGACCTAATTGCAGCCTTTCAGTACCTGAAGGAAGCCTACAAGAAAGATACAGACTTTTTAGAAGAGCATGTAGTGACAGAACAAGGGGGAATGGCTTCAAACTGACAGAGAGTAGGTTTAGATTAGATATTAGGAAAATATTCTTTATTATGAGAGTGATGAGGTACCAGAAGATGTTTCCCAGAGAAGCTGTGGATGCCCCATCCCTGAAAGTGTTGAAGTCTAGGTTGGGTGGGGCTCTGAACAATTTGGTCTAGTGGAAGGTGTCTCTGCCCATCACAGGGGGGTTGGAACTAAATTATTTTTATGGTCCCTTCCAGCCCAAACAATCACCTGATTCTATGCCTCTATACAGTCTTCAAAAGGTAAGTATGAGACAGAGGCATATTTGGAAATTAGTTTAAAATGCATGAACACAGCTGGTTTACGACTGTATTGATCCAGTTGAACAGGTATGAGAAGTGTAAAAATTGAAATCAACAAGGCATGATAGGAGCTTTTCATACTGATACTTTTCTCTTAGGTAACTTGTGGTATCATGGAATGTTAAATGTTGACATATTTTTATATATAATACTACTTTAAAACTTCATAGACATTGACAACTTCTGCTATAAAGAACATTTGGTAACAGTTTAATTTCAGCGAGTTGAAACACCACTAAAAACATCATATGCAACACTACAAGGAGGAAAGAAATATATACTCATCGCTCTTTCATATTTTTTCTGAGGTACAGTGGAAACTGCTCATTCAGCATCACTATAGTACAGTTGACTAGATGAACAAAAAGCCATCACCAAAGCTGTCATTTCAATTTCTTACTCATTTTCTCTCTTTCTCTTTTTCACAGTTTCTGTTGAAAAGGCTTATACCCCATCTCCTAGACAACGACAACCTGCGAGTAAAAATTCTCAATGTCAAAAATGTCTAGGGAAATGGAAAAAGAAAAAGACTAGTGAGAAAATATCCCCTGTCGGGACCTATGGATACTGGCTTTAGCAGCTACATTAAGAAAATGATGACACATGCTATAGCACTGCTTTTACCACTTCTCCCGGGGCTGAAATGGTAAGATCTTATCCCTGTGAAGGATTTTAAGCTCATCTTCTATGAGTGCATGAGTAACCATTCAAATAAAAAAATGTGCTGTTCTCAAAGAAAATTGAGAAACTTCTGCTTTTCAAAACAATCACAGATTTTTGTTGCCCAGCTCTGGTAATTTGTGTAGAAAAACCTCTTTGGTCACTACAGTTTATTGTACAAAATAAGAGCTGGCAGAAACGGTAATTGTTTAAAACTGGAATATTTTTTTGCTGCATGCCAGGAGAGAGCTAGCAAAATCCTACTGGTACTGAATAACAAATTTCTTTAAAGAAATAGCTCTGTCTTCGTGCTTCCCTATGAACACAATCAATGTTTACACCACCTGGTGGACAGCATTTAATATCAAGAGCCATGAAATATTAGGATTAGGGCAGTATCTGTCAGTGAAGTCCTATAGTCAATTACTCTGAGACATCACTGGGCATGGAATTCATGAAATGTGAGAAGATTTCAAGCGTTCTGAATTTGAGCTGCATTCAGAATTGTAATTTTCAGACTTGAAGTTGATACCAAAATTGACCAGGTAGAAATTTTCTAACACTGTTTTGAATATTAAAAAGCAGGCATTCTTTATTGCAGTGAACTGGTCATTCAGATGATCCTTCCTCTAATGGAGTGTGCCAAGTGTCAGGTGAACAGAGTTTCCATCGTATACAATAATTACATATTCATTAGCTCTCCCCATGTCCTTGATGCATATGTATTACTTTATTTTACATAGTCCCACCCCTTATCAGAAGTCTCAAGTTTGGGGATCTTCTTTGGTCTTCAAAGTCCAGTGTCCTTTTTAGGTAGCTGTTCCTCAACCCCCACTTTTGAGTAAGCACAACATAATTGTTTTGCATAACTTCTACTTGGTCAGCCTCAAAGAGATGAGCTGGCATCCCACTTGTCTTGCATAACTTTTGTTTTCTTAAGTTACATTCTTTATCTACTTCTCCAAGGCTATGTTCCTCTGTACTATTGTCCTTAGATTAAAATGCTGTTTTGTTCTACTGTCCTTTTCAAAGTGTTAAAATCTAATTGCAAGATTGGGGACAGTGGTAGAACAAATGAAATACATGAGATAGAGTTGGACATAATGAAATAATGCCTTACTCTTTATTTAGAGGCCCTTCTATCTACATGTTTTCTGTTTTCAGCTGGGACAGAGTTCTGTTCTTAGCAGCGGGTATAGAGCTGTTTTTGGATTCATAATTTGAATTATGTTGATAACACACGTATATTTTAGTTGTTGCTTGGTAGAGCTTACCCTGAGCCAAGAACCTCTCAGTTGCCCGTGTTCTGCCAGTGAGGAGCTGCACAAGGAGCTGCAAGGAGCACGGCCAGGAGAGCTGACCTGAACTGACCAAAGGGATATTTCATACTGTGGAATGTCATTCTTAATATGCAAATTGTTGGCTGGGGTTAAATCACAACATCAGATCTGACAAAGGAAGAGGAGAATTTGATGAAAGAAAATGCAGCAGCCCTGTCTTTATTTCTGAGCAACTCTGTCTTTTCTTAACAGATAGCAGAAAACAACACTATGGGGTTGAGTGTAGGATGATGCACAATGAGAATAATTATGATCTGCCTGATAACAAGCATTGCCATCCCTGTTGCTTCAAGTAACTTGCTCTATAGGTTTCCTAGGAAGTCTGAAAGTTGCTTTATTTGAAAGATTTCATATTTGTTATGTGTAACTCTTAGATTTTCTAAAGTTCTTTTATTCTGCCTTTGAATGTTTCAAAGTCCTGTTATCTTTACCAATATTAGTAAGGAGACCAAAGTTTGACTGAAAACTCCTTGGTTATAACACTTCATATTCATGCAAATATTTATTCAGTTCCCATACATGCAGAACTTTAAACATCTGCTGAGGCCATTGAAATTCACTTTTCTTCAGTGAATTATCTCTCTGAGGAGCTGCAAGCCAAATGTGCTTATTCAGATATGAAGAAAACTTGCTAGCAATGCAACCTTAGCTTTTGGCATATCAAATAAAACTTAACTTATTTATTATATGCATTTTTAAACTCACTTTTCTTACATTAACAAAAGAATAGTAATGCTTTCAAATTATCTATAGGATAAAAATTGTGTTAGCGATGTGTGTGTGAGTGTGATGGGAAATGCACAGGGAGAGAAGGAATAGCTTCCCTTGATTTTTTAAAAGTGAAGCAAAAGAATTGCACCAAACATGGGGCACCAAATTCGAGGTTTTGGAACCCGTGGGTGCTTCGAGGCACCTACACTTTTGGGTTATGTTTTTTAAAAAGAGAAGCAGCTAATAGCTGCTCTAAAGTTATTTACTGTAGAAGCACATTAGTTTTAAAGGCAAAAACAAAGCAAGGCAGTGGCTAAAGTACATGGTATAAAAGCAAGTGGCAAAAGCAATGGCAAAATGCGGGTGGCAAAATGCAATGGCATAAAGCCATGGCATAGAGCCCCAGCTTTCTCTAATGCGTGTTTTTTTATAGAAACTTTCTAACTAGCTAAGACACAAACTCAGACTATTACTTTTTAACTTATTAGAATTCTAGTCTCTTAGCACACCAGGCTGCATATAGAGTACACACATGGCCTGTCTTGTTCTAACTGAAAACTGCAAGCAATATTCTTAATTATAACTGTATTATGTATGAAGCTAGGTTTTTGGAGCATTGAAGGAAACGCTAGTATGTTTTTTAACTTTCTCTAGAACATGTATTACTTTTTTGGCATCTAAAACTTTTTACTTACTAAAAGCACTTAAAACTTATTCCAGTTACTTACTTACTTACTCACTCCATCTACTCACTTACTCACTCCATTTAAAGGCTTTAATTCAATCCCTGAACTCTGATCTCTCTCTGAAGGACTCAGAGAGACCCCAGGCTTACTGACTCCAACAACCTGTCCATGCCTCAGATGAAATATGTGATTCCCTTAGAGATTCAATTTCATTAAAATTTTAATATATCCCGTCACAGCATTTTTAACAACTACTGAATATCATAATAAACTGAGAATTGTAGGCAGAAACTGTGTTGGTTACAAAGAAGTGTAATGTCTTGTAACGTCAAAGTAACTCAACCTGTCAAAGAAATTTTTAAACAACAGATATATTCTGAAAGCAAATACTTAATATCAGTGTAGTGCTACCCCAGGCAGGAACTCATGTGGGGATGCTTTCTCACAGTCCCTGTGAAATTCTGCCCTCTCTCCCCAGCAGAACAACAACTCTCTCCTTGCAGAATTGACTGCAACCAAACTCTTCTTAAACCTACCACACAGAGCACAGCTTTCCTGATAAAGTTGCACTGTGCTGGGCAGATTCTTTCTTTGTCCAGGGAAGGAAAGAAGCAGAGCTGTGGCTTCTGAGAGGATATGACATGCTTCACCTCTACTCTCAAGCTACAAGGTTTCACTATTATGTTATTAAAGAGAGGGTCTGTCTTTTCAAATAACACCGGGCATGATGATTTACGAAATAAACTCTGGTTGAAGTGATGAATTACATGTTTAATTAGGTTTATACTGATGTTTTTGCAACCAGTAGATATACTGAGGTTATTCACATACCTTCTTGCATACCTATTCTTATGCTATCTTACTGTTTGAGATGTTGTCTGTACTTGTGCTCTTTACTGAACTGCAAGCCTAAAAATAGTTTCTGTAGGGCAATACTTCATTTGCATGCTTAGAATTCAAAGAAATGGTGGCTTCCAAAGTGAAGACAATCAAGGGAAAAACTAAAAATTTGTTCAAATGACATGATCTAAAATTATGCTTCTGAAAATCATACTTCAAGGTTTTGGATGAAAGATCTAGTTGAAAATATGGGCATCCAAAACTACATATATGCATTGTGATCAGCTTAATTTTTGAAGGCCCAGTGCTTATCTCCAGTGTATGTAATAAAAGCTGTGAGTAAATATTGAGAGCTGTGAGTGTATATTGAGATTCTTACATGAAAGGATTTTTTAAAGAACTGAACTACAGAATGCTGGTTTTTTTATATTCCCATTTGCTTAGGCAGATTTGAATCAGTTCAAAATGCAAAAGAGAACATCTAAGCCAAGCCTTTTAAGCCTGTTGCTAACCTGGAATTCAATATATGTGACAGTTCTACTTTAGAAAAAACATCCATTTTGGTCCTCTCCTTGCCAATACATTTTTTCTGAGCCTTCAAATCCCTGGAAACATACCCTGCAAATCAGCTATGGGAAAAAAGACTGGATAAGAGAAATAATATTAATTTTCTCTGCCTCCTAATTTACATGAGAGAATGCAGTTTTCATGTCTTCCTCGGCACACTGTCATAGCAATTTTTCCAGGCACCTGCTATCATATGCTTAGCTCAGTGAAATTATTCTGTCTTCATGCATTCAATTACAGTCATTCTGTTCCTGCTCATAAAGAACCCAAAATAAATGGCAGGAGGTACATGTAGACTCAAATTAGGTGAATGTCTCCAATACGTAGGTTTTAAGATGTTTTGGTTTTGTTCTTCTTTTATGGAGAAAAAGTGCAAGAATAAGTATAGTTAGTATAAACATTGGCTACACGAATGTGGAGTAATCATGAGTAGATTAATACACATTGAGTTTTAACTTGTACACTCGATATAAGCCTTTTTGCTTCTTCTCATGTATATAAAATTTTAGGAATAGAATTATGCATCTGACTGAAATATCTGTAGAATTATAAAAGTTCCCAAAGAAAAAATATACAAATACATACAAAATAACTTTCACAGCAACATTCTCCTCAGGAGAAGAAACCACCATATTAGCACAAACATAAGGAAAATCATGAAATTGAAGATTCATATGAATTTTAGAGGACACTAGATAATTTCATGAAATAATATTATTCCCTAGCTTTGAAATTTCTTTAGAATTTCATTGGCTTCTTTTCTGGATGTTTATAAAAGCATAGATATTGCTGTTTTGTTTTGTTTTGTTTTGTTTTTGTTTTGTTTTGTTTTGTTTTAAGAAAGACTACTGATAGGAAGTGAAGTCCTTCAATGTACTTAAACTAAAATGCTTGCCAATCTTAATTGAGTCTTGATGTAGGTTCATTCAGTGACATTACATACAGCAATGTGATTAAATAGTTTTCCCCAGCTTCATCATACAACAATCATGGAGAGCTTGTCATCAACCACTTAAGGATTTCCTTAAGGTTTTGCTTTATGTCAGTTTTTTTAATTAATAACAATATTAGTTAATCACAATATAGGTGGCAAAGCTCCCTATAGGCAGTGAAGGTACAACTCTTTTTTTTTAACAAAAAATGATAAGGCACAACTGATGAGTTAAAATGGAGACATGACAGCCAACAGAAGTTTGTTAACAAAAGAGCAAAACTCTTATTAATATTTTGCAGACAAAATTTTACTTGACATTTGTAATTCCAGACGTATCAGTTAAGGTTAATTTGGGCTGTTTTCCAGAGATATGGTGCAGTGGGTTGATATTGGCTGGTTGCTAGATATCCACACAGTTGCTCCCTCACTTCCCCTCTACAAGAGGATTGGGGGAGAAATAAGACAAACAAAATCTTGCAGGTCGAGATAAGGACAAGGAAATCAAGTATCAAATACCATCATGAGCAAACCAAACTCAACTTGGGGAAAATTAATTAATTGCCTATAAAAGTAGAGTTGAATTAAAAGACTCATACAATCATTGAAAGTTTTGGGCTGGAAGGGATCTTCAAGAATCATCTAATCCAATTCCTCTGCCATAAGGCATCCTTCACTGGACCAGGTTACTCAAAGTCCCCTTCAACCTGACCTTGAACACTTCTAGGTATGGGGCATCCACAAGTTCTCTGGGCAACCTGTGCTAGTGTCTCACCATCATCATCATAAAAAAAAAATCCATATCCAATCTTAAATTACTCTCTTGTAGTTTAAAATAATTTTTCCTCTTCTTGTCACTATAGGCTCTGGTGAAAATCGTCTTGCTGACTTTCTTGCAATTCCCCTTTAGGACTCCTTATAAAAAAGGCTGCAACAAGGACTGCCAAAACCTCTCATCTCTAAGCTGAACTCTCTCAGATTTTCTTCACAGAAGAGGATTTCCAACTCTAATTATTTTTGTGGCCCATCTCTAGGCCTACTTCTAATAATTCTGTGTCTTTCTTGTTCTGGGGATCCCAGAGCTGGATGCAATACTCCAAGGGGGTTGTTTTCAGAGCAGAATAGAGAGAGAGGAAGGGAGAATCACCTCCCTGTACCTGCTGGGCAAGCTTTTTTCTGTGCAACCCAGGCGACCATTGACTTCCTGGATTGCAAGTGCAGATTGCCAGCACATCTCAGGTTTTACATCCACCAGTATTCCCAAGTTACCTTCTGTAGGGCTGCTCTCAATCTATTCATCCCCCAGTCTGTATTGATACTGAGTTTTTCCTTGACCAACGTGCAGGGCATTGCACTTGTTAAATTTCATGATGCTCAGATGGGCTCATTCCTTAAACTTGTCAAGGTCCCACTGGATAAAATCCATCCCCTGAAGGAAATCAGCTTCACCACTTAGCTCAGCTGCTCTCTGCCACTCTCCTGCCTACTCACACTTTTCACCTGCTCACTCCACTGTGGTGGCCTGCAGTCCATCAGGACAAACATACCCCAGTGGGGACTCCTCCTGGGCTGCAGGGCTGTTAATGACTGTCTGAATAAGTGAATCATTTAGGTCTGATGGAAACACTACTAATGCTAGAAATGGTAACCCCTTGAGCTAAAATCAACAATCCCCTTTTCCTCACTCAAATACTTTTAAGTGAAACATCCTGTCTAGTATGCAGAAGCAGAAGTCTGTATTTTAACAGCAGGTGGAGGAAAGAGGTACATATATACTACCTAAAACAAGTGCCTACTTCAGCGACCAAATATATCCCAGCACTTCACAGAGGGAGTTTTCTATCTCCAAGAAGTTATTTAGAGTGCTGGAAAGAGTCAACAGCTAGTTTTGCAACGGTGCTGCCCTCAAACAAATTCTGTAGACATCTGCCTCTCTCTTCTGAGTATGCTGTGATCCTACATTTCTAGTTTTAGACCTTTATTTAAATGCCTAAGGATGGTAGTGAGAAATCATCTGCTCCTTTTGGAATGGTGAAGACAGGAATATTGTATTATGTGCAAATATCTTCATGTTTCTTTTATTTTTTTCTCATAATATATACAGATGCATGTCCAACAAAATTCCAGAATTTGAGAATTTGAAAGGTGCTTGAATTTTTTTCCCTTCAATTTATTATCCCAGAGTATTAATCAACCTTTAAAGGAGAAATTGCTTTCTCTTAAAAATAGATATTACACTTTTTTTGTGCAATTCTGAGCAATAAAAATAAAATTGTGGCAATGAGAATAAAATTGCAGGAGTAGTCAGGCTGGCAAAGGAATAAATTAGAAAAGCATCTTAATACATAACAACATTATTCAAATAATACATAGAATTAATATAACAGGATGTTGACTGCAATTAAGTATCACAACAATGAGCAGTGGGATTTAGATGCTGCAGAAAAAGCACAACCTTTCAGGACTAATGTAAATGTCACTAGGTGCTACCAGCCTACTGCTGCTTTCATTTTCAATTTTAATATACAAAATAATTAAAATAATTCAAAAGCATGGATGAAAGTACAAACTATACATATACAGAATCATAGAATGCCTTGGACTGGAAGTGACCTTAGAGATCATCTAGTTCCATCACTCCTGCCATAGGCAAGGACAATTATTGAGAAAAGTCTAAAAATGTGGTTTGATCCTAATGTTCAAACTGTTGTTTTTTTGGTTTTTTTTGTTGGCACAGGTAGAGCTACCTGAATAAAGAGAAAAAAGGTGTACTGGGATACCATCAGTGCAAGTTTCTGTGGCAAGTTTGACTGACTTTTTTCTTATATTTACTTGAATTTTTACTTTGAAATAAGTAAACGCAGCCAAACTGTCATTGATTCTGCCTCCTTATGTCCAGAATAACTAAAGACATTTGATTTCATGCAAGATTTTTACTCTTCAGTATCAATATTTACTCACATGCACAACCCAGTCTTTCCAGCACAAATGAGAGCTTTGGAACTGAGCAATCTGCAGAATATTGTTCAAAGAAAATGACAAGATAACACATCTTTTATGGTTTTACTTTGTACATATTTATGTCATTGGAAGTATATTATAGAAACATTCAGAGAAAATGTGTGCTGATCAAAGCATGTTACTTTGAAGAAATTTTGAAAGCATTTACAGGGAAAAAACAAAACACAATAGTCATTTCTAACTCCAATGAAGTTCAAGGTATCTTAGCAGTGTATCTTAGTGTGCCTTACTAGGTAGGAAGAAAAAAATTCTAAAATTGTCATTCTGACATGCCATTTATAAAGTCTTTAAAACAGAGATTCCCTTCATCGTTTTGTAACAGATTTAGGTGTGAATAGTAGACCCAAGATATTCCTACTATGTGGATCTGTTCCATCAAAGGCTTTTTCCCTTAAAGACAGAAAATTGCACACTACAGTCTGAAATAGGAAATAAATTGAAAGCTAAAGACATTGAACAGGGCTCAAAAGGAAAGGAAAGAGCTCTTGGCAATTTTGTCCTACATAAACTCTTAGCCATCATCAAGATGAAGTATGTGTAAAACTTTGTTCACCAGCAAACTGGTGATGTCAAGTGCACAGCACAGTTTTTGTGATTGCACAGTTTTTGTGTTTCCATGGTCAGCTAAAAAAAGAGAAGAATGACTGTTATGTGCAATTTTGAATTCTTTGAGTTAACACAAGATGTGATGTTCTTTATATAAGGAGATACTTTCTTGTGCTTTAGCCCTTAGAAAAATAATGAAAAAAACACAATAGCTGCAGTTACTGCTCTGAGCATGACACATATATATTTCTCTGTGTGATTCTGGTGTTATTAATTTTTTTTCAGCTGTCCACTTTTGGTGATTTTAGTGCCAGGCTCAAAATACCCATTTTTGTAAAAATCTGTTACTTTATAAATAGATTAGCCCACACATAAGAGGCAACCTTGTCATCTGGAGAACTAGAAACTCTCCAGTCCCACAGTTCCAAAGCAGAACTTTGTACAAATTTAGTCTTCTCTCCCTACTTTTGTATGAAAACTATATAATGAAAGTGCTCAATAGCATATGAAATAAATATGCAGTTTTAAAAACAAATGGGATTTTGTTTGCAATGTGTTTCACAATCAGCCTATATAGGATATATATCCTGAGATGTTTGAAGAAAATAATGAAAATTTCTCTAAAAAAGCTCAGAGTGTCTTATCATAGAGTATATTTTACTGGTAAAATCCATGATAAGAACAAACTCTAACCCATGTGATCCATTTTTTATGGTAATGCTTGTGGCAAAGAAAGGAAAGGAGGTGACAGATTCTTTGTTTGATATCACTCCAACTAGCATCCAGCAACAAAGTAACACAGCACGATTCTTCTCAAATTACATGAAGACAGAGATAATTTCCCTACTTATTTTCTATTTAGAACCACACACAAAAGAAGCCTTTTAATGTAAAGCTTTGTTTATAAAACAAACAAAAAAAACTCAAAAAAAAACCAAACAAAAAAATCCCCCAAATAAAAAAAAAATCCCAAGACCAAAACAAAGAACAACTGGTTGCAATGGTTGTCAAAAAACCCAAGTTGTTATTTCAAGTAGTGACAACAAAGAGTACTTTCCAACCCTTAGGTACTACAAGGATTTTCCTCCCTGTGACAGCTGGCATATATTTCTATAAAATGTTGAGTGCTTTTTTAAAATCTATGTATAGAATTCTATTTGGTCTAGAAAAGGAATATTTTTATTATTATTCACTATAGAAATTATGGTTGCCCTTTTATTTCCTTCAAGTATATAACAAGGACTTTGAAAAGTAAAAAGGTGTTCTACACTGAAGAATCTGTTTTGCAAAATTTGCATCAAATATATTGGCATCATATGCCAGAGAAAGTTGATAGCATATGTTTTGCCAAAAAAAATCACTGCACAAACCACTTCCTGATGACTATTAATCCATTACAAAAGTTCTGATTCCTATTCCTTCTTCTGCAAACAGTGCTGCTTCTTAAATTACATGAGTGTGTTTTTCTGAAGAATGGATGCATAAATTAATATTTCGTATTTGTATTTAGTTCCCAAAACTAAGATTTGTGAATGCTCACCCCATTGGAATTCTTGCGGCATTTTGGTTCTGTTTTTCTCAGCACACTTCTATGCTAATGATGTAGCACTGTCTCACGTGGGAGAAGGCTGCCATGGTATCAGTCATGATAAGTAAAGAGCACAGTTGGTTTAGCCTCCCAATTCCTGGCTGTTGTATTTTCTCACAGAAGGAGGTAAAGGATGGGGAACCTCTCTGAAAGCTAACAGTGGCTGTCTTTCAACTGCCAATTTTTATTCCGTACTGACAGCCCTTGAATGCAACTCAAATATAGCAGGAGTCCAAAAAAGTGCTTTAAATAATAAACAACATTTAAAAAAGAACTAAGCTAGTAATTAAAAATATGGTCTGCAATACACTTTTTAAAATTTCCCTCTTGGCAATTGAGACAACATCCCAAAGAATCTTCAATGTCAGCCCAAACCCTGAAAAACCTTTACTAGAAGCTTTGCAAAATAAATTTGATCTGAGATTGTCCACGTGGAATGCTGAAGAGGAGGAACAAAACCTAACCAAATAAAAACCAACCAACCAACCCCCCCCCAAAAAAAATCCAGAAAGTTATAATATATTTATCTGATTATCTATTTATCTATATTTATCTATATCTTTATCTTTTTAAAGGTATATCTAGCCTCTGACTGAAAAGACTGCTCTGGATCTTAATTTTTTTTATTTATTTGCCCTTTTTTTTCCCCCGGATCTGATTTTTTTATTGCTGGATTTTTAGTGTATATTCTGCTCAGGAGAGAAATTGGGACATTTAGGAAATATTAGAATAGATATTGCCATACAGATGTCAAATAATAGCATATCAAAGGGATTCTTCTTTACACAAGAAACATGGCATTGAGTTTATATTTGTCTATAAAGATGAGACTTCATGTGCAAGTACTTGACAAACTGCTTTACTCTCTGCTGTGACAGTTAGTTGTGGTCGTTTGGGGACTACAGTACAGCTCTTGCATCTCCAGCATCTCTGATGTTTGCCATTCAAACTAATTCTTAAATGCTTGGTTCTACTCTGGAATTGTCACTGCTGAGGTGATTGCCTTAAGGTATTTTTGCAGGGTTTTGAGAAAGTCTGGTAGCACCAACTGGCAGCACAGAAAACATAATAATAACTTAACACAAAAAAATATTCTGGTTTTGTAAAACTCTTGCTTGCAATTGCTAAACTTAAAAATTCCATTTTTATAATAGAAAGTGATATTTTTTTTAAGTCTCATCCTTAAGGTAGCTAAAATGGAAAACAATTCTTATTGAAGTAAAACATTATGATTTACTGAGAATAAAAAAAAATAATTTGCTTTGGATATGTAAGAAAGAATTTCTACACCATGAACATTTTGTATATTCTGACTTTATTTTTTCCCTAGTTTGTGAAAAGGGATTTTTTGAAAATGTTTAAGTTTTCTGCAGGTTATGGGAACTATTTTATTCCTTAATCTAATATCATCACAGAAGAAGGATGGTCAAAAAAAGTTTTCCTAGGTCTTCCTAGTAGAAGAGACAAAGTTTTGGATACAAGGTATCAAAACTGATAAAGAAGAATGTGATAGTGCTTAATTGTCCTGCCTGTCCTCTTTGGTCTCATCAGATGGTCATGCCATTTCAGTGCACTGTTTTGTTGCAGTCTGTCATTTTAGTTCTCCGTGCTTTTTTTTAAACTTTCCAATACAGTGATGGCACATGGCTAGCTCTGTGAGCATGGCCACAAGAGGAAAATGTGGTTAGGTCACAGGGAAAAGGAGATGATCTTCTTTTGTGTCTGCTCCATGTCAACAGCTCTAGTAGTACCACAGGAATGAATGGCTGCCTGGGGAGAGCAGAGGCCATCCCATTGGAAAGCAGCACAAATAGGGCTGCTCCGTGAGGAGACCAAGAAAGTGACCCCAGTGCAGGTTGGGGGCTCACTGAGAAGGCTCCTGCCAGCTCTGAGCTGAGCCAAACTGGAGGTGGTTACAGGATCTGTTGGCAATCCAGGGATCATTCATCCGGGATGAAGCAACAAGTCACATCTAGGATCAGTCCAAGAAGTCCAGTGAGGAACAGCAAAAGCCAGAGCTAGAGACAATCTGCCTGTAACACAGGTCCAAAATGACAGAGATAAGTCTGCACAGAGTGCAGATACAGTCACTAAGTCAGGTAAAGGAATGTCCTGGGTAACCCTAAATGTTACTGCATTCCATGTCTATCTGTGCCCAAAATCGTTATTGCCTCTTTAAACTCCAGCCTCAAGGCTGAGGGGGGAGTCCCTGGGTTTTTTAAAAAGTCAGGTCACCCAAGCAGAGCTCTCTTGGCTCTGGCTCTTTGTTTCTGGTTCTTGCAGGGAGATCGTGCAGAGGCAGTGCAGGCAGAGGCTCCCCTCTGATTTTCCATCTCTGGTGTTGCTTCAGACAGGTTTCCAGGCAGCAGAAGTAGCAATTCAAGAAGATGCATTTCTCACTCAGAAACTGTTTGAGGGTGAATTTCACAACACCTGCTGGCAGTACAAAGCCAGGGTTAGGGTGGGACCACGGCAAGTCAGTGCTCAAGAGTCCATTTCTCTTCCTCCCCTCCACTGGGCAAGACAGCAGGGCCAACACCAGGGGCTTGCAGGCTGCAGTGCTGACACCACCAGTGCATGCAGCCACCAGAGCATGTCATCTGTCTTTGCTGATGGAGCTGCTGCCACCAGAGCCATATGAGCTGGGGGGAGAGCTGCTGACATCTTTCCTCTGTGTCTCTCCATACACGGTGGGCTGTAGAGGCTGTCATCCTGGGGGAAGGGTTCCTCCTTCCTCCACAATTTTCAGCTTCTCTTTGCTCCAGACAGTCCCTGAGATTTCAGAAATTTTGTAATTAGTGATTATTTACTGTTATTTTTTGCCTGTTGCTGTTTTGATTTTTAGTAAACTGCTATTTTTTTCACTTATATCTGCTTGTATTTGTGTCTCCTTTTTTGTGGAAATGGATTGGCTAAAACTAAAGGGGAAGTAACTAATTTTGGAGGATCTACCCCTTAAACTGTCTTAAAACAAAGTATGGGGGAAGGAGATTGAGCTTCAGGTGCCTAGAGTGTAGGTCAGGCAGGGTCTGGGTAAAATTTGCCCCACCATGGAAGGTCTTAGTGTGACCGATTGGAACAATTCTTCATTCACAATTCCAAGGTTAAAAGGGAATAGATAACTGTGTAACACAACAAAGAAAACTCTTAAATTAAGATGGAGAATTTAAGGGTACTGTACTCCACCCCTTTATACAATTTGAAATACCAAGTAGAGGTGGTGTCCAATACCAAGAATGCAGAGTAGATAAGGCACCAGTAGACAGCCCTCGGGAAGTTATAGAATATTTGGGGGCATGTGTTAAGCAATGACATAGGATGTGCGTGGGGAACAGAAGGACTCTCACTGGAACAAATGCATTCTTACATCAAAGGAAGCATTGAACCAAATTCAGTGTGGGAAGGAAGAATAGGGAAAAAGATGATGGGATGATGGTGTTTCTAATCATGGTAATCACAGTCTTATCTGTAGTGTATGTTTAAATAGAAAGGAAGTAAATAGCCAAAGGAACAAAAGAGTTATTGGTTTTGCTGCTCCTGGGTTTAGGGTGGGTGAGCCCTTTTTTGGAGGTGAAAAGGTTTTTCTTTGGTTTATGCACACTAGCTTGGTTGAATTTGGTAAGTTTTGTAAAGTAGGGCAGAAGTTGACACAAACTCTTAAAATCCTTTGGCATATTTTAGTTTTGCATCTCTAAAACTCCTCTTAGTCTCTGCTTACCTGTCTTGTTTCGAGGTACCTGTCTCAAGGTTTGTTTGCACATGAACCTTGCTTTTCAGACACAGCAAACAGTCACAGAAATGTGACAGCCTGGGCTTTGAACTTCAAGCAAAATGTATCCTGGGCATTTATATATATAATACATGCTTCTCTCTGCCAGAACAGATATATCTTAGTAAAGTCACAATTGCTTCAAATTCTTTAAAGCATCTTTTTTTCATTTTCTCACAGATCTCTCTGAGTTTAGATGTTCCATGTAAACTCAGAAAAATCATTTTATATCCTGAACGTGCCATTCTAGTTCAAGATTATCTGTGTTTAATGTCATTAATTTTGGATAGGCAGGCTCTCGAGGGTACATTTGATTTTTTTCCTATAATTATCTGAATAAAAATTACCTCCTAGTATTTTCTTCCTACTGCTGAAATGGCAATAGGGTCACTTGTGGTGTGAAGCTCAGAAAAATAAAACATTAATGGTAAACCCTAGCTGCTAAGAAATTCACCAAGTGCTATTGTCTTGCTTTGGTTTGTTTTCTTTTTCACACTGAGCAATACGATCCCGTGTGTTCATTATGTAACATTCCCTTTTATTTTTTGTTTTCCCCAGATAGTGCTTGGATTTGGTTAATCGAGACTGGAGATCAGAAATAAGTGATTATAAAAAGCAAGGCAAGGTGTTGTCACATACATTTATGTACCTTTTTTACTACTATTTCTTCACTCATGATGTCTGCCTCCTTTTATAGTAAGTCATGAACGAAAAGCCTCATATTCAGCTTCCTAACTCAGAAACCTAAATGTGGCTGCTGTCTTCTTTTGTTTCACAGAAGTCATAGTCTTGTCCAGAATTTTGAACCTGAATAATTACAGTTACAATTTCAGTACAACAACTTCAAGCCTTACTGCTAAGAATTTTACTATGACTGTTTTTATTAATCTTTTATAAGGCAGCTGACTGCAGACCTCATCAAATCTTGCAAGATAACTATCTGTCTTTTACTGCACTTCTCACTGCTTTTCTTCATAAGCTATAAAGTACAAATTCATAGATGGATGAAGTTCATTGGGAGGCAAAAGGGTTTTATTTGAAAGACTGGCAAGGTAATTTCCTGCATCTGGTGTGTATATAAATTCCATCAAAGTGTATTTAATGTGAGGACTGCACAGGATCCCTACAAAGACTAGCAGGGAATACCACAGCTAGATACTTCTTTGTAAATCACTGGGTCATGCTTTTGGATGTAATACTAGCACTTTAACTCATGAACAATTAGATGCATAACATAGACTCAGAAAAGAAGACTTTTAGGAGATCAGAGAAAACGATTGCTTAATATTAGAAGAACTAGCATTGTATAATATCATTCAGAGACTCTTGTATCTTACAGCATGTTATGTTACATAAGGTGTCAAAGGAATCTCTTATTCAGATTTTCTGCATCCTCCCTTTCAGTCTCTTCCATCTTCAGTTCCTTGTTTTAAAATCAATACAAAGGTTGATGCTTAAATAATATTTATCTGAATCATTGAAATTTGTAAGAGCAAAGTCAGGATAAAACATCTTCATTTTGTCTACAGTAAATTTTAAAATTTCTCTGTATGTGTGTGCATGTGTTCATGATCATGGGCATGTGTAGATTCTTGTTTATCTGTATAATTATATGTTTATTCCCACTTAACTAGATCTAGTTAGATTAAATTAGAATTTTTCTCCAAATCTACTATTTCTTTGTCTCCTGTTAATATGAGCATTTGTGTTTGAAAAACATTCCCTGTAATCAGAAATATTTCTCTGGATTTCTTTGGGGCAATATAGGTTCTGGTTGAATGTCTGTGTTAATTTTCACAAACTATTTGTTGTGAGGTTATAGGCAGCAGGGATCTGCTCTATGGAGACACATTTGCTTACTTTGCCATGGTGCCAGCAAAATAAACTTTCAAGCTTTAGGCACAAAGACAGCGACTTTAGGAGGAGAATAGAGAGGCAATAGCTTTCAAATACAGCTATCTATTTCACTTTCCCAAATGGATATCTTGTTCTAAATAACTACATAATATTTCCATCACAGCCATTAATGTGCAGGGTTTACAGCACATATTTAAGTTTAATGGATTTTAGTTTACCCTTGAGAGAAGGGCAAAGTCTCAGTAGGGCAACCTTGCTTCCTTTAGACAAGATATAAGCTACAACTGTGCAACTGCAGAGCAGATCTAAAAATAGCTTTCTGGCAGTACAAAGCAATGAAGTATAAAAGCAAGATACTCAGTCTTGTACTGCAGTTACCTGCTCACTGGAGATTTTTCTCCGCTTCAATCCAAAGTATTATGAAAGAAACAATTTAATACATGGGCACATAAATATTTCTATTACATAAGTTAACTGCACTTCATGGAATTGCAACTGCTCAGACTCGTTCAGTTTATACAAAGGGAAAGACAAGGTGTCACAGTACAATAAAAGAAATCTTGTTATAGTAATATTGATGCTCAGAGCCATTTCAGCAAGTATAGCTAAATCTTCTTTTTACCACTCCTTAAAAAAAAAAAAAAAAAAGGAAATGCATTTTATTGCAAGCAAAGACAGTAAGAGACAAAGATAAAAACAACAAGGTCTTCAGCTTTGAGCCAGCCCAGCATTGTCTCAGCCATGCTCCTCACCTCATTTTGGGCAAGGAGGTACTTAGTCCTGGGGATACAAAGTTCAGCAATCCCAAGAGTCAACAAGCCCTTACACAAGGCTCTTAATGTGTCAACATTACACTTTCTAAGCAACCTTTTCGCTTAGACAAGAAAAAAAATCATTAATTGAGCTGATTGAAAATGAGCAATTGTCCTATTAAAATGTGATTGTGTTGTGTATCATGTTGATGTACTGGTTCAACAGACAAAATAATTAGCTAACTTCCTAATTATGTACAGATATTGGTTTGATATTTTATAATTTGTTAGATCTATTAATTTTTAAACTGGATGTATATAATTATATTTATTTCCATCTTTGTTATCCTTAAATTAGTAGCAAAAATTAATTTTGTTTTACTCTAATGATCTGTCCGTTGTTTTGCCTTAGTTTTCTGGTTTTCTCTATAAGCTTGGTGGCTCACACTAGCAGCATGAAAAAGATATTAAAGGGGAGTGGAGAGGGATCACTCAATTACATGGTGGTGAGATCTCCAGCAGAAACCTTACTAGCTTTAGAGGTCGTCCTCTCACAGAGTAATAATCTTTCTGAAGTGGAGTTTTTACAATGCCTGAAACAGGGACTCTGCCTCTTCAGCCACCTTTTGAAACAATCGATAAAATAAAGCAGCATTGATACAATAAAGCCACACAAAGTTTCTTGGGTCAGAGTTCTGCTCTCATTTTAAGGATATTTCTGAATTTCCTGATGAAGAAGAAGAAATCAGGAGCTTAATGGACAGTTCTTATAAAGTTCTAATATACTATTTTGGTAAAAACATCTGGCAAGACTATGGAAATTTGACTGTTCCTACGATTAAACTTAACCCTTTTTTGTGGGGGAATATTGCTTTTTCCTCCTTTTGCCCCTGGTTTTTAACTTGGATCTAATACCAAAATATTGCTGTGCTGTGTCTGAACTGATATTTAACTAACATATGTATTTTTTAAAAGATCATCATCATTAAGTACTCCAGCAAGGTAAAATAAAGAAGCAAATTTTTATTTTATCATTAAAAAGTTGTTCTTAATCCTCCATATTCTGGTTACAGAACTGCAGGATAATATTAGTTCTGGATGAAAGAGATTGAGTAAGTGTTTGGTAAGCCTAACTGGTCTTTTCTGTGTTGTTTTCCGTTGCCATTCATTGAATATAGATGATTCTTCAAACTAAGAAGGTAGCTCATTTGCTTTTTTTTTTTAACCATTTTGAGCCATTGTGATTTTGAACCATCACAAGAAGCAGCATTATTTTGTCTCTATTGTTTCTGTTTATCACAGAGTGGCATGTCTTTGTTTCATGACCTGGCTATTAGAAGTGGAAAATTCTCTGAACTTCAGGGTAGCAAATTCATAAGGGATTAGGAGTCATAGCTGGATTCAACAAAAGAGGTAGGTATCTGAAGTGGGACTTATGCAGAATTTTTACATGCATTTTTTGTATTAGATAAACATGCCTATATGCTGATTCCTTTAATAAATTTATCTTTCTACAAATTCTAAAAGCTATTAGAGTCTTTTATAAAACATATTGTATATTTGAAAAGCAGAAGCAAGCATGATGCAGATTTAACACTCTTCAGTGCTAAAATTAAGGAATTATTTCAACACAATGCAAAGATTTTCTTACTTTGCTTGCTACCAGTTCAATTTGACAAGAGAGAGATGAATGATAGATATCAAGTCTCTTGCTGCAGAAAAAGTATTTCAGAAAGGACTCATCAAATGTGTCCTTTTTGCTTCTGAAAAATGGTACCATTTCCACATATATTCCTGAGTAGAAGTATGCCTTTGAAAATAGAGTATGGGATATCTCATACAGCACTGGATCTGTAACAGGTGATTTATAGCCATCCTACTCTTCATTGTCAAAGCTTTACTTTATAATTATGTTAATATAGTTGCATTGACTATACACAAACACGTGATGTCAAAGCTTATTTTTTAATTTATGACCTCACCCTCTAATATAATACCTAAACTCCTTCCAGAACTTCAGTCTCAGGTTTTTTGTTTCTTCTCCATTAAACTAATGAAAATTTTAACTGCTTAACCACCTAAAACATTATTGGTTTGTGACAGGAAATTTTGCATTAGGCTACATTTCTCTAGGCCTTGTATCCCATCCACACTGAGAACTCTCGTCCAGAGCACCAAACCCTAAGATCAGTAGGCTTCTCCATTTCCTCTTCTGCTCAAAAGAACATAAATCCGCAGTTTCTGCCTTGAATGGTTGACAAACTGCATCTTGGATCATCAGCTATCATAGAAGACAGTGGCTTCCACCTTCTTGAAACCTCAGAATACCACTCAGGTTTTTTAATACATTCAGAATTCCAGACTGCTGTTCTGTTGGCATCTCGGGTGGCTAATGTAAAACCAGCCTAGCTGTATCTGCCACCAAGAGAAATGAAAGCAATTGGTGGGTTTCAAAAGTGAATAAACTACTGATACGTATTGAAACAAACACAAATTAAATTTTAGCTGCCTACTTCAGTGGTGTTAGCAGTCATGTTTTTATAGCTACATTTAAAATGTAGCCTAAGTCCTTTTTCAGATTTGGACTTTGGTTGTTTACCTTTCCATTGTTTTGATTAGAATTGAGCCCTCATTTACTCCTAAAACATGATGCCTTTGAAAACTTTTCTTTCCAGATGAGAAGACTGGCTTATGTTTCAACATACTTAATTGGTTTTGTAACACTTTTTTTCCCTTCAGTCAAGATATAATCCTGTTTTGCCAATGCATCTTTAGTTATGGCATATACAACAAAATATGCACCAGTGCAATTTCTCCTGGTTATCTTTCTGCTGTAATTTATGCTGCTTTTTATAACTCAGGCCTACAACAAAGCCACAACTGTGCACTAAACATGTGGTGACATCTTAGAGTTTGTCTTTCTCACTTTACTACAGCAAGAAATTGTTCCAGTGTTGCTTGTCTCCATATTGGAAGAAAAGGCCAAGGTAAACAAAATGTGGACAAGCTATAAACAAAAACCAAACAGCCATTGTTAACAGTATTTCCTATGTAAATATGGATATTGCTGAATTAAGCATGAACCAAAGTGTTCTGAATATTACAAAGGCTACCTAGTTGAGAATGTATTTTAAAAAGAAATGGTAGTTAGGTCTAACCAAGTTGGTTAATTGTACAGAAACTGCACTCCAAAAATGCTCTGCAGAACATACTTAAAAATAAAACTTCCATCTATAATATTTAATGCATAACTGCTAATTAGTTTTGGCAAATGTTAAAAGGTCCATTAAAAGCAGAAGAAAAGAAACAAATCTTTAACCGCTATGCATCTTAAAAAAAAATTGCAATTCTGACATCTTAAATGAACACTGTCATTACTTTTCCTGTTAAGCCTCACTATTTGATTTTTTCCCAAAATTTCAGTGATTATGGATTCTATGTTTGTAATAATCCTTTTGGGGTATTTTAGAGTGACAGCAACATAAGAGAATGTCCTAATTTCAGCCAAGGACAGAGTTAATTTTTCACAGTAGCCAGGAGGACACAGAGCTGAGCACAGTGTACAAGACATTGTGTTGTTCCATCTTACATGGCCAGGGGCAGGGGAATGGGACTCGCTTGCCAGAAGAGGGGAGGGTTTTCTTTTTGGGTGGAGCAACTGCAGCACACAGATCAGTGGGGTAACACTGATCTCAGCCAGAGGGAGTGTTCTGCGTGATCTAGCTGTGGCTTTTTGAGTTGGGCTCCACACTGTCTCTTTTTGTTTTCAATATGGTTTTGTTATCAATATGGTTGCTCTTACAGTTTATTTTCTTATCTCATTGCTGCTTCCAGTAAATTCTTCTTATCTCAATCCATAATCTCTGCCCTCTGCCAGAAGTGAGCAAGTGAGGTGTGGTTTGCAAGAGTCCTGGGGGTGGCAGGAGGGTCATTAAATTAGGGAGTGCTGCTCCTAAACCACGACAGGGAAGCAGTGCTGCACAACAGGGATTCATCTCCTATCAATTACACTTTAGTAATGACCATATTTTGTAGGTTGGTTCTCCTCCTTTCTTTCCAGACTATGTAGTTCTAATACTTAAAATATTCCTCTAGTATCTAAAGTACTCACTGCTTGGAAAAGTAATATTAAATGAGCTTGATTGTTTTGTTTGTTTCAAGTTTTGAGAACTTGAGACAGCTCCCTAGTGAAATCCAAGGGGAAAATAGTGTCCATAATCTTTGAGAATCAATGTTTTTTTACCAACTTTCATTAACATTTATAGAACCTGGAAATCTTAACCCTCAATATCTCTTTCCATGACTAGCAGGTCATGGATGACTCATTGAGAACTTCCACTACAAAGAACCTATCAGTCTTAAACAATCTTTTCTCTTTCTAACTCCTTAAAGATAGGTTTTATCTGCCAGTTCCATGCTAGAGTCTCCATATGCAAGTGGCTTTTCTCATATTGCTTACGGTGAACAAGAGAACCAGAATTTGTTTATAGCATTGCTGTCTTTGTAGAAAGGTTATATAATGAATGTTGAAATTAAAATACTAAAATTCTCTCAAATACGTTCAAAACAGGAAGAATATAGGATGGTAATAGAGTACTTAACATTTTTTTAACTTCCTTCCAAATCACAAGGACCATCTTTACTTTGAGCTTGACTCTTGCGCAACATAAAAACAGCACCACTCCACTCCTTGAGAAAAGTTCTTTGTGCCTACATTTGTATCAGAGGGAACACCAAGTTCCTTGTTTGAGAGTCAGTGCTTATCCATTGGAGAGAAGAAAAGTAGTAGTAAGCAGTACAATTTAGGTCAGAGATGGAATTTTACCCTCAGGAGAAATCCATTTCCAAAGAAAATTGTACCGTATTTTGTTTAAAGCCTAGCTGTTGCTTTTACCCATACATGTCAAACACATAGGTGCCAGTAAATAATTTGTAATAACAGATAGCATTATACTGTAGTTGTGAATTATGCACTAATCCAAAAAATGCTCAGTGTAAATCCCTGCTCCATGGAAGCCTGGTTTTACTACTAGCTTAAACTTGTGGTTTTCCCCCTTTACACCAGACAGTTGGCACTAACAGTCCTGAGATGTTCTGATAAAGATTTTGGGGTGTAAAAACATTAATGATAAAGATATTGAAGCACAATCTGTGAGCAGGAAGGACTAGATTTAAGCCAAAAGTCTGTCTACAGAGATTAGCTCAGGGAAAAAAATTACAGTCAACCTGTTCAATTTAGTTAGTACTTTCACTAAAAGGCAGATCACTGCTACTTCTTTATTAACTTTGAAAACTAAAATAAGACTTCCCTGAGGGTGATGGCTGAGGTGATCACAATGGTGCTGCTGAAACTGATCTACTGCTGCTTCAGAAATAATCTAATAAAGTTAATGCTGAAGGTGGTCTTTTACAAGTGCTTGTGAAGGTAATTGTCATGCTCAGGAAAGCAGGAACTCCAGTAACTGTACCAAAAAGTGGGAATGTGACAAAGTAAAGCTGGTAGTAGATAGAGGAGAAAATGGCAGTTTAATTAACAACATAGTTGCATTTGAAAATCAGTTCAACCCTTCATTAAAAGCTTTCATTTAAAACTTATAGTGAAAAAAAAAGTGCATTCATATATTCCAGCATATACCAAAGCTAAACCAGACACAGGCGACTAGAAAGGGAATTGCTTGAAAATACCTGAAATCAAGACATTTTGAGGCAGCTTTTCAGCTAGTCTGTAACTACTCAAAGTGTACTTCCCTTCTGTGGAATTGCCCTCATTTACATGAACTGAGAAGGTGACCTAATATTTATCCCTGCAACTGGGAACGGATGTAGGTTCTTTTCAGGAAAAGGTAGAGACATTTCTTTAGAAAACTGGTGAGACTGCAAATGGGGTGCAGGGTCCAGTTATGAGATTACCACAATAAGACATGGACATACTGAAACTAGAGGGCCACAAGGATGATCAAAATGTTAGAGGAGCTGATCTATGAGGAGAAGCAGGGAAAGATGAGGCTATTTAATGTGCAGAACACAATAATAAGGGGGATATTAGCAATGTGCTTAAATACCTGATGGGAGGGATTAAACAGGATGGAGTTTAAGTCTTGCCAGTGGTGTCCAGATTGCTGAGATGGACTCTGGAGACCCCATACTTGGGGACATTCAAAACCCTGGATGACATCCAGAGCCACCTACTGTCCTTGACTCTGTCTTGGCCAGGGGCATTGGTCTTGATAAACTTCAGTTTGCTTCCTGCCTCAACCATTCTAAAAATTCTTTCACCTGAGAAATCTGATAAAGGGAGTATGGATGAAGAGACTGTTTTTTTTATTATTGTTATTACCATGAAGGTTTATAACCTAGTATTCGTAAAGAAATTGAAATCTAGTTCTCTTGAACAATGCAAGTGGAATATGCAAGTATGTGAAAGATTTGGGTTTTTTTTCTTTGTTTGCTTCTGATTTTCTTTTGGAAGGTAGCTTTTTTAGGCTTGCAGATAAACTTAGAAGTGTTTAACATTTCTAAAGGCATGGGGAAGAAATAAAAAGTAATTTCAGCTACAGACTCAAAGTTCTGGGAGAAAGATCTGGACTCCTCTTTTGGCTAGTTCAGTCTACATTGAGCTTTAAAAGTACTGCCCAAAAAAAAAAAAAATCTGTTTGTTATTTTCTCAAGTAGCTGCAAGATCAAGTAACTTAATGTAGAAAATATAGGGTATTCTAAATGGCTTGGAGAAGATAATACATGAAAAAGAGGACATACACTGAGCAGGAGACAAGATATATTGTTGTCTGCTCTAGTCACACAAAAAGAAATCACAAGTCAATGCAAGATGATGTTCCTATTTCTTCATTGCACTTGTACAGAGGTCTAAACCATTCAGGTTTGACCCTGTACTTCCTGGAAAGTGAAGTTGCTGTTAACTTTTGAGGTATGTGGATTTGTCTAGAATTTTTTTAGCCTGTGACTTGGAAAGAGTCCCTCTGTTTTAACCTTTAAAGTCTAACATCTCATCAAACACAATGCTTTACATTCTGCAGCACTAACTGTAAGAGGAGATATCCCTAAGCAGAAATAAAAGAAAATTAGATTCTCCTCTTTGGTGAGGTAAGCAGCCCACCTAAAAATTTCCTTCTTAATAGATAGGTGCACACATTTTTATAATGCATTTGTTTCCATAAAGCTTCTTTAAGGTTGTGTGGGAAAGTCTTCAAGCCCTGTTCCCATGCAACAAGAAAGCAAATTATTTGCTCAGCACCCTAGGGATAAGTCATGATGTGGTGAATGGATCTCTTTAGTTATTGGGATCCCAGCACAAGAGAGAAATCCACCTCCAGCAAAGTCTATAAAAACGGCCCCTGTCTGTTTATCTTGGCTGACAACCAGACACCTAACCTAGCTGTTCTCTCACTGCCCACCTCAACACAACAGGAAGAGAAAGTAAGATTAAACAGACTGTTAAGACAAGGACATCACTTAAAAATTACTGTAACAGGCAAAACAGATATGATTAAGGGAAAAATAATTAATTGACAATTAAAATAAAGTTGGACAGAAAGCAACAAAGACAAAAACTGAAGACATCATGTCACACACCCATTATTCCCAGGCTCAATTCCACTTCTTCATTTCTGACTTCTGATTTGCTCCAACCCCCAGAGGCCACAAAGAGTTGGTTTTGGTGAGATTGTAGTCAGCTCTCCTCTCCTAATTCTTTCTCTCCACATTTCTGCCCTGCTGAGTGTGAATCCTCTCTGTGGACTGCAGTCAGGGTAAACCTTCTCCAGCATGGGCTCTCCATGGTTCATTGTTCCTTCAGGAAATAGTCCCCTTGCTCCAGCATGGGTTCCTACATGGGCTGCTATGTGGAGAGCTGCTCTAACATGCTTTCCATCCACAGGCTGCAGTGAGCTCCATGACCAAGTACTTTTTGGAAATAATTTTGAAAGTATTGAATTTGGAACTATAAAAATGCTCACTGAATAGAGAGCAGTAATTGATATAGGTAAGTTAAACCCTTAATCATGGCATTGATAAGTAGGGAAATGTCTTTTCTGGAGAAAAACAATTTTATTACCGCTGTTAAAAACATTCTGTTGAGGCAGACATGTGTAGTAAAATATCACTGTGTCAAATCAACACTACATTTCCAAAGTCTTATTACTGCAATAAGTCAGTAAACTTCCTAACAAAATTTCATGCCTTTTCACATACCCCTTTCAAGGCGAACTAGGCTAGAAATAATTTTGGTTTTTTAATTGTTATTGTCCATTTATTAAATAGATGTGCTGTAAACCTCTAGCCTGCAGAAGTTCCAACTCAAAAATAAACAGCAGAAAAGCCTTGCTGAGTGTTGTGTTTTATTGCTAAAGTTGAACCACATTATATGGTTTGTTTTGTATATAAAAGAATTATTTTTAATTCTGTGGAATGTAAATATTGGCAGATGATAAATATCTCATAAAAATTGTCTTTTTGGAGCGCTTATGGTAGCCAAAAATATCAATTAATTTATTAGTGTCTGTTCTGTAGATAAAAAGTACATAATTTATTTACAGTTTTGTGCTTAAATGCTCATTAAAGGTTGGTACATTGAAATCAGTCCACTGCTTACATTGTTTTACATTGAAAAAATAAGTATATTTCTGTAGTGTAAATAACTAAATGTTGATGACTACCTTTTCACATTCATTTATCAGAAGAAAATGGTGCAAATAGCTCAAATATATTCTGCAGCTTCTCAAAAAAAAAAAAAAATAAAAGTGGAAAGAAAGAAAGAAAAAGGAAAGGAAAAAAATACAAAATACACTGACAAAGAAAACTACAGAGGGGGCAATGATTCTGTATTCCTAAAGAAATTCATAACTTTTTTGATGGAGAACACTTGTATTGGTTATTTCCCTCTCAGGGGATTCCTTTAAAACCTAATTTTTAGACTTTTGCACCTCTGCCCTTCCTCTGCAAAATAAAAAGTCCAACATCTTCTGCATTCTAAGCTACATATGTGAAGAGGGTTTATGAAGGTTACAGAAATGGAGGTTATGTTGACTGATATAAAAAAAGTTTAGAAAGTTATTCATTTATACAAAGGCTATGCAAGACAACTACAAGCACACTGAATTTCATGCTACCTATGCAAAAACACACTTCTTTGTTATAGGAAGACTCAAAACATGCATTTTGATATATATGTAGAATCACTTGAAAATTTTTTCTGAAATGGTATAAGCTAAGTATTTTCAGTAGATAAACTAAATTATTTTGTGGATCACCATGACGCTGCCTTTAGCTTCCTGAAATCTAAATAAAATACAATATAAACATGCCTCTTGTGTGTCGGAAATTTTATTTTGATTACTGAAAAATTATTGCCGCAATTTTAAATTCAGTGTTAATTTATCCATGAAAAAATTTCATGTGCTCGGTTTCTGCCTTGCTAAAATTTTTGTTCCTCTTTTCTTTTTGAGTTCTATTACAGAAGTTAAATGTTGTGCTGACAATGCCACTGTCTTATGGGTTAATATATATATATATATGTTCTACTGTGATGTAAATAACACATCCTTTCTACCTCATCTGTAAAAATATCAGATAAGAAAACACTTAGGTCAACTGAAAATGTTGCCTTTATACCTTTTATATAATTGTATTTATGAAAAATATTTTGAAAGACCTTGTGATTCATCAGTAGTCACTGCCAGAAATTCAATGTTCTCCTCAAAGAGCACTTAAACATTATGTTTTATTCTCCTCTCTTACAGACTACATCATTCCCATTGGTCCTGGGCAGTTCCATCAATACCACCCACAGACTGTATGCACACGTGCTTCCCTAATACATGTTTACTATTGGGGCTCGATGCTTTTCTTGGCCTATTGATTATGCCTATCTTGAAGTGACTGTATTTTCTAGTTCAGCAAATGCAGACTGAAAATCTTGCTCTCATACTTCTTAACTGAGATGCTACAAGATCAGCCTCCAGTGGGACTTAGCATTTCTGATCAATGGAAGTGGTGCATAAAAATGTTTAAAGTACCATGAAATCAAGATAGTGTCTTGCTGCTACTGGTGCTGGTATTTTCCAAAGGCTATCTTCCTCTTAAATTCTGGGAAATACTAGAATTATTTCTAAATAATTTAAGTATATCATGAAAATTCTGCAATAAAACCCCAAAATTGGCTCTGGATGAAACTGTAGCTGTATTGAAGCAATAACAGTATTATTGTAGACCACAGCAGGGAGGACTGTGACCTCATATGTTTAGTCGTTGTACTTTGCTTTTCATGCAAGAACACAATACAAAACAGCACTGTGATAAAAATCACGTGATCAAATAATGAAATAATACAACTTAAACTTGGAAGGGATTTCTGGAAGTCATCCAATACAACCCACCTGCTTAAGCAGGACTAACATAGAGCAGACTGCCCAGAACCATGCCCAGAGATGTCCAGAGCTCTGGAATTTGTTGGTATATACTAATGTGTAAGAGCTGAGTGTTCTGTGGGGAGGCCAGGAAGACTTCAATCTTTGCTAGTTGTACTGCCTATCTATCAAAATAATTTCTTTTTTTTCTCCTCTCTTCTCTACTTCCTAGGTATATACCTGAAGACTGAAAAGAAGTCCAGGAGGCTATCACTGAATGGCTTGTCACCTTATATAATTTTTTCTTTGACATTTTAAAGCTCCTCATTTTAATCACTGGATTAAGAGACTACCTATATGTATGATTTGTGGATATATTTACTCAATACAGTTTTGATTTCATTTGAACTGTGCTGTTTGGTGATGATAAATACTGCTCTACTTTGCATTTTCTGCTTCATGAATGTGATGAGTCATGACATAGCACTTAACTAAATGGATGACTGTATTATTATGAAGTATTATGGCTGAATTATGCTTTTAGCCAATAGCCATGGGGTGCTGGCCTTTTGTTATTCTTTATGTTTGCTGAGACTTTCTAAATTGTTTCTCACATAATGCCTCTGAAATGCATTTCCTTGTTATTTATAAGGAATTTTCTGTGTGAAAAATCACAGAATAAAATAAAAAGTTTGGATTGGAAGAGACCATAAAATCATCTAGTTCCAACCTCCCCTGCCATGGTTAGGGCCACCTTCCACTAGAATAGGCTGCTTAGAGCCCTGTCCAACCGAGCCTTGAACACTTCCAGGGATGGGGCATCCACAACTCTGGGACATGTGTTCCAGTGCTTCATCATCCTCATTGTGAAGAAGGCCAATATATGGTCAAGAAGGTCATCACAAGTTCATAAATTACTTACACCGGCTCTTCCATTTCATCCTTTCACACTCCAACCCTAGAGCTGTCTCCATTTTTCCCTTCCTTTGTGACAACAGGAGCAGTTCTGCTATCGTCTGACAACATCAATGTGTACAGGAAAACATGAAGAGCTCAACATTACTTTTGCTGTTTTTTCTTCATTTTTTCTACCTTATAGTAACACAAAAGCTTGTGATGCCAAAATCAGTAGATGGAAAGAGAACTGTAAGGAACAGGGATGAGACAGTGGACAGTTCTGCTTCCTCCTGTGAGTATTCTGAGGTAGTGCAGACTGAGTTTATAGCAATAGCTATTGAATTTAAATTTTGTTACTTGGATTGTGCATCATAGTGACATTTTAGGAGCCACATTCAAAATTAATCCTGATGAGTAATTGCATTGTGGGGGGATATATGCAGAGCACCCACTTTTGGACAACTAATTTAGCTACCCATTTCCATTTTTCCACCTAAATTCTCCGGGTTAAAATTCCTTTGGTAAGGGGTCTGAACTGAACTGTACCTGAAGAAGTTTCCTTCTCTCCATAGTCCATGAAGAAGATTGAGATGCTCTAATGGAGGCTCTCTGGGTGATGTGCTCAAAGCTGTACCTGCAGCACCTGGAATCTGTGCTTTCCTGAACCTGCACGGGGACTCTAGCTGAATAAAGTCCTCATTCCTTGGTAAAACACCTATGCATGGGAGGTTCTACCCCAAATGTGAAACCTGATTTTCTCAAGGAAGAAATTACTCTGGTTTTGGATCCAACAGAAGTGGACAAGGTCACAAGCTGTCAAGACCAAACCACATATTCATCAGTAGATTTAGAAGCTGGAAAAATAGGTTCTGCCATGAATTCTGTGGTTCGTCTCTTTTATTGGACTTTTGCTTTGAAAGCACAGTGTATGCTAAGTAAAATCCTGGAACATTATTTGATCATTGTGAAGAAGCCAGTTGTATTGAATATCATTTCAGACACATGGGGAGGAGCAGAGACTGTGTGAGGAAAACAGGACAGTATCAAAGATTTATTTCCTAGCACCAGTGGACAAGTGTGAATGGGATAAGTGAACACATGAAAGCAAAAAGGCACCCAGTTGTGGCATTTCTGAAGTTTGTAATGTTTGATTTTTATGACTCTGATATTTTGGGTTTTTTAACAAGCAGGTAAGAGTTGGGGTAGAGGAGAAGAGGGACTATTAACACTATTTAAGAGTTTGCACACTTTTATTTTTTTTAAATGGAAATGTGCAATGTGCCATAAAATAAAATAGTGGATTTTCTCACATATTTTATCTTTCCATTCTATCTGATGTGAAAAATCTATGCCATGCAAGTTATGGTGGAGCATACTAAACCCATTCATTCAACTACCATCCTGTTCAGCAGATCAGGCAAGAGAGGGTTAGTAAAAATAGGAATATACCAGTATCTTACACCTCCTTACTTCTGCAAGAGAGGAAGCACTCGCTGAGCTATTTCAGAGTAAATTAAAACACATTAATGCTAAATATTTATGTTTTAAGTTAATTTTATTTTTAATGAATTTGGCATACTTTGAACAAACTTAGCAGTAGAAGCCCTTGTGAAGTCAGCTACAGTGGTGTAGGAATAAGCACTGTTTCTAATTTCCAGGTGAAACCAAATCATCAAAAGATTTGCCAGTTCTACGTATCTACAAAGCATGACTACATGTTTAGTCGTGTAGGTGTCTCCACCCTCTTCAATGTGCTTTTTAATTCTTGTCAGACATCAGCTTTTCCACACTGCAAATCATAGATGTATGAATGCAAAATGTTTGAAAATGGTAGTACAGTCTATTTGTGTGTGCTATGTTCCTATAAGTATATATAGAAGAGGCAACAAGTAATTAAAGAAAAAAATAGAAAATACAAGAAAAGGAAAAAAAAAGTAATTATTGAGGGGAGCAGAGGAGACACCATAGTTCCCAAGGCAACAAATCTTTTCTTTTTGTTAAACCCTAGAGCTCATGTGGGCAAAGAGCAATCTCATATCTTCACAAACATATTCCTATTTTTTTAAGAACAATCTCTGTCACTGAATAACAAGATATAATTTTTCTGTTTAAAGTGGGAGAGATTTATGTTTCCAGTGACAAAGGATTGTGTACTTTATGAATAGTATGGTCTCTTTCATCCATTTTATTTCTCTTCTTAAAATGTTACTCATTTGAGTGGTACTTCTGTCATGGTTTAACCCCAGCCAGCAGCCAAGTCCCACACAACCATTCCCTCACTCCTTCACCAGTAGAATCAGGAAGAGAATTGGAAGGGTAAAAGCTGGAAAACTCATGGATTGAGATGAAGAGAGTTTAATAAGGAAAGCAAAAGACACACATGCAAACAAAGAAAAGCAAGGAATTGATTCCTTTCTTCCCATGGGCAGGCAGGTGTTCAGCCATCTCCAGGAGATCAGGGCCCCACATCATGTAGCCATTATATGGGAATACAAATGCCATCACTTCAAATATCCCTTCCTCCTTCCTCCCTCCACTTCATTTACTGACCATGATGTCGTGTGGTCTGGGATATCCCTCTGGTCAGTTGGGGTCACCTGTCCTGGCTGTGTCTCCTCCCAGCCTCCCAAGCACCCCCACATTCCTTGCCTGTGTGGCAGTATGGAAGCAGAAAAGGCCTTGGCTTTGTGCAAGTCCTGATCAGCAATAACAAAAACATCTCTATATTATCAATCCTGTGCTCAGTGCAAATCCAAAATACAGCCCCATACCAGCTACTGTGAAGAAAACTACCTCAGCCAAAACTAGCAAAACCTCCCAGAAGGCAAGAGGAATTTTAAAAAAATAATATCAGAATACAAAATCAGATCTACTCACTCAGGTATTTTAGTCTAGTCTTTTTTTTTTTTTAAATAAACCAGTTAAGTGATACTACAAAATCCCACTTTTGTAGAACAGTGTTAATGTTAATAAATTATATTACCCAAATACAGTAAAGCCTTATTCATTCTGTCACCTTAAGATAACAAACATTGTGATTGCTGTCATGAATAGATGATTCTATACATATTCAAAACCTCAGTCTCTTTTCTTGAGCTATTTTTGTTTTATGCATATGTGTCTGCTCACGCATGCCCGTGTTTTACTCACAATGAAGGAGAAATTTCTATTCATTTCTGACTTCAAAACTACATTCCATCTGCATAAAAAAACCCTACTTTCCTTACTGCAGTGTGTTTAATGTGAGTATGTGAACAAAAGAACCAAAATCCAGTGATCTTTTTAACGTTTCCTTAGTTATTCCTATTGAATGATTGTTTTTATGATTGTTTTTGGGAACTAACTCAGAAACGTGGAGGACACATGTAGAGCAACTGAGCTGATGGCAAGGACAGGTTGGAGCATTCAATTCACAAAAATGTGATAAACACAACTAGAGTGAAAATAAACTTTAGTCAATGAGAAGAACCTGTTTTAGAAAGTTATTTGGGTTTTTTCAAGGTTCTTGCACATGTTTTTCGAGCCCTTTGGAAGACAGATGGACTTCAATATGAGCTAATTTAACTGGGATTTTGGTCATCACTCATCTGCTCTCTGCAAGGACCCTTAATTAACTCACTGAACTCTTGCTAGACTTTGGCCCAAGACATTTACATTTTAATGGAGAATACTAACCGAGATGGAAGCGAGTGAACTGCTCACAAGTTAGTGGATAAACTGTGGGTAGGCTATAAAGCAGAGATGGAACCCTAAATATCTTGACCTCCTGGTCTCTGATCACTAAATAACACAGTTTTCATCACTTTATACTGTACTTCGATTTTAAAAGATATATGTTTATTTTAAGGCTTTATTAATAAGAGGAGGCATCCTCCCTGCTGTTCATTACACTCAATGTTTTTACCAGTTGCTGATTTTCCTGGAGAATATTAAGTCTGTAGTAATATAGGTCCACCAAATCAACAATGTTACTGACAATCCACCAACAATATTTATACCTCCATATTTGTGGTTGTTCTAGTCCAAAGCAGTGAGTAAAACATGGAGTGAAATAATAAGTCTTTCTTTGCTAAGAACCCCTGACCTAGAAAATTGTCCAATAACTCCTTATTGACCCTAAAGTCTGTTGGTAGGAGTCAATAAAGTTGTTTTAGTGCATCACCCCCATCAAATTCAGAAACACTTTTAAGCATCATCTGGTGGCTTCCATTTCTATATGAACCTTTCATAACTGCTGAATGAAAATATTATAGTAATGGGCTAGAAATTTATAGCTGTCTTGCAATACCAGCACAGATTAATAATCTAGGGAATGCACTATCCCTTTACTAAAACAAAGGCTTAGAACACTGAGACTTGAGAGACCAGGAGCCATCTTATCATTTCATTTGGTAATATGAAAACATTAATAGAAATTAAGGGAGCAATGAGCTGTGTGCAGAAAAAGTAACATTACTGCTTACTGCTCAGGGCAAATTTGTGCTGTTAAATTTCATATTTATACTGGACAATAGCCTTTCATGTGTTTAGGAATTTCATCTAGAAATCTAGAATTTACCAGATCACTCAGAATATTGAAGAGTTAGACTTTTTAATGACCTATGCCATGGATCCTTCTAATAAATGAGAGCTTTTTCATCAACTTCTGTAACCTTGGAATCAGGCTGTGAATGCAGAGATGTATTCAAAGTAAATTTGGCCGTTTTGTTGGGGCCAAAACATTACTCCATTTTGCCCTGTTATAGCCTATGTTTTCTACTAGAAATGACGACTTTTGAGGAAGTATTCAAAAACATGAACAGTTATAGGATTTAAATTGTGCTAAATGTGTTTCATATACAGATTTATAAATCATGTTTCCTCTGTGTACAATAAAGTACTTAATTTCCAACTAATATTAAATGAAGTTTGAATTCCTCTTGCACCAGAAGAGCATGTCAGAGGCAGGAAGGATAAAGATATATCTGGATTTGTCCAAGAAAAGACCAAAACTCAGGACCTGAATATATTCTTTTCTAGTTCTAGCACTGGCAAATTTGTATCAAGAAAATGGTGTTATACGGACCTGCCCTTACTCAGGCATCTATCTTGGAGCACCCTAAATCCTTGCATTGATTTTGAGACTATTTGGTATGGAATGTTCTCTTGGGTTGGCAGGGAATGTAGAAATTAGGCACTTAAAATTAAAAAGAAGAAGTAAACAATCCACTTTAGCCAATATAGATATGTAGTATTGGAGTACAAACATATTAGGGAATGTGCCCTTCACTGTCTAGGAGATTTGGATGAGAGTAGGGGTTCCTAAAGTATTTCACAGACAAATTTCAATTATAATTTTTTTATTTTCAAAGACTGAAATCATGTCATTCTAGGCAATACAGTTACAGTACTAAAATTGACCCCTGCTAATCAGAGCAGCTAAAAATCATAGTGCCATGTAATGTTGTAAGAAGGCTAGGGAGGAAGCACAGGTTTCTCACTGACTATATATAAAGTACACCTAAAATACTGAGCATCCCATACTTCCACAGTTTTTATTTAAATAGGAAATATAGATATAGGAAAAAAAATCCCAAACTATTTTCCAACCTTCTTTTCTTTTCAAAATAAGACAATACACGGGGAATAAATTTGGAAAATTAATGTTCTTAAAATTAAAGTGAGAAAAATATTTATAAGTTCCCAAGCTGATATTGTCTTATGGAAAACACTCTGTAATTTGGAAAGCAGACAAGATTTTTTTAAAATGCATGTTAGAAATAAAGTATTTTTCAAAATCAAATCTGAAGTTCATTAATGCAGATCGTTTTTTGTGTGGTGTTTATGCCTGAATTTGGTTAACTTGGATTTTTCTGTGATGTTTTCATTCTGTTCTTTATTTTCTAATACAGTTAAGGCCTAACATTGCCTACAGAGATTTTGCTATACAAGCATAGCATTATTTTCTCTTTCAGCTCAAAAAATGAAGTTACTTCTTTTGCCTTCAAAATTTTCAAGTCCTGGTTACAAATTAGTTTAAGTAAATCTATATTCCTCCTAGGAGCTTTTCTAACTGGAATTATGCCCAGAGAAACTTGGCTGCCAGGTAAGTCACAGTAGAAACTGTAGCTGGAAAGGCTAGAACATCACAAAGCAGCAATAGAACCAGGATATGAATAAAACTAAAAAATCTGTATCTTGGAAGGGACTTCTAAAGAATTTACTGAGTAACATTTATAAGCTTATTAATTGACATTTAATTGCCTTGTGGTAGGAAGTGCTTATACTGGGTCTTGTTTCAGCTCCAGCAGTTAAGTGCTGAAATCAGGTGGCACATGAGATGCCTTGGGCCCCAGAAGGATGCTGTTGTCCACTTGCCTCTGGAGCCTCTTGGCAAGCCTCCTGTTGGACTTCCAGGACAGCCAGGTGGTTTCATAATTGATCTGATATGGAAAATGTCCTTGTGCATTCACAAGTCACTTGTTTTCATATTCAGACTAAACCAGCACAGGGCAGGATTTCTCATGAAAAAAATAAATCCATACATTCTTTAAAAGCAGTGCAGTTGTAACCCTGGTTAGTATTTTGCCACTAGTCCTTAGCAGAGAAACAATTTGTCATTACTACTCTTTGGGTCCTCATAACAGTAATTCATTGTACAACTATACATGCTTTTTTTTATAAATGTCACTTAAATGGGACAGCAACCCTGAGGCACTGACTGCTGGAGTTTGAGTAATTTCAGCTTTAAGAAACAGCCAATCCATTGCCATGGGGAGACAGTGTTTTACTGCTGCTGCTGCTGCTTTCTAAATGCTATGACCTGGCTAAAAGCCTGATTGCAAAGGCTTCGGGATTTTGGCAGGTGTGCTGTTTTGTTATTTTCCTGGCACTACTTTGTCAATGGCTTTACCCATCAGTGAAGGATAGGATAGAAGTCAATTAAATTTCCACTGTTTCCAAGAGGGCAATTCAGAAAAATGGACCTGAAACTATACTGTCCCTGACGTGTAATTTGTAAAAGCCCTTTGGGTTTTTTTATATGTCCTTTTTTGTTTGTTTTGCTCACTGTAACAATTTAATGAGAACAGCAGTATTTAGGGATTTCTTGGCCCAGGCTTCCATATTTGGGATGTTTGGATGGCTCAGAAAAACACAAATTTCTGAGGCCAAAGCCTCCTACACTCATATGCTTAAAATTAATGTCTGAAACACAGTATTGCACTGACAGGAGACATTGTCTTTAAATGGCACCAAGATTAGTGGTGATGCCACATACAAGGGAAGTGGGAGGGAAGGAAAGTGAGTAGGGTCTCTGAGCTACGTGGGTCTGTAGGAAGAGGTTGTAGCTAAGTAAATGTGTCACTGATGTTTGATAAATGTATCTTACCCATCTCATTACTGTTAATTTCTTAAAATTAAACTAATCATAGCTCTGTGTTCATAAGTCACCTTTTCCTGGCAAAATGTCTCCTTTTTTCCAACTTACTCTATTCATACAGCAGATGACTGACACATTCTCTGTGGAGCAAAATAAAGCATTCAGTAAAAACCTTTTCTCCTCCTTGCTGTTAAGAATAGAAAATTCCATTAAACTTGTTTTGATTCGAACACAAATTCTTTACGCAGTTCTAAAGACTTCAGTGTTCTTTAACATTTTCTTGGGAAAATGACAACTTAATGTAGTTGTGAAATTTATAACCTTCTTATTGCACAAAGAGGCAATCTTAGAAAAAAGGAATGGCAGTTTGGTAGCTACAGCTCTTTTTTGGCACTATGTAGGTCAGTAGATTATATATGACAATTCATGTCTATACAGACTCAATTCAGTCTCTCAGTTATGGTTTTAAGCAGAAAGATGTGTCTCTGTATAAAGGTGGAGGTGGTTACACAGCCATATGTAGGCAGCAAACAGAATCACAGTAGGTTGGAAGGCACCATGAAAACTCTCTAATCCAACCTCCAGCTCCAAGCAGGGCCACTGCTGACTTGAGACCAACTTCCTCAAGGCTTTATCCATTTGAGTCTTGAAAACCACTAAGATTGGAGACCTCTAAGATTTTACCACTAAGACTGGTAAAACCTCTCCAGGTATACTGTTCCACTTTTTGATTCTCCTCATAGGGGAAAAGTTTCATCAAATGGAACTCGCTTGTTTCTTATATCTGTTGTATCTCATCTGCTACCAGAAGTTGCTCCATAGCCATCCAGACACGCCTTGTCTCTGTGCATACCTCACAGCTCACCTCAGTTTGGAATACTCTACAAACTTGATGAGAGGGCACTCCATTTCCTCCAGGTAATTGCCTCCAGGTAATTGATAAATGTACTAAAACAGTATAGATTCCTGTGGTACTTTGCTTTTAACCAGTGTCCAGTACCCTTTTAAACCATTTTTTACCCATGTAGTAGTCAACCTATCTTGGTCTTAAAGATGATCTGAGAGATCATCTAGAAAACCTTGGTCTTGTCAAGGTAATTGGCATTCACTTCTCACCCCTCATGTATAAATTTAGTCCTTTCGTCTAGAAGACAATCAGGCTGATTTTGTAACATTAATTCTTGGTAAATGCATGCTGGTTACCATTCCAGTTATCTTTTACTTCCTTGCAAAGAATGTGCATCAAGAATACTCATTTTATGATTTTATGGGCATGAATGTTAGGGAAAACCTTGAGTCATGCTTCATACTTTTTCTGAGGATACCATATTTGTTTTTCTTCAGCCGTTTTGGGCCTTCCCTGATTAAATGACCTTTCAAAGGATAGAGTGTCACAGTGACATCTTGCATCAGGTTTCCTAGCACTCCAGATCCATCTCCTTAGGAGCCATGGACTTACAAAGGATGAGATTTATCGAGCAATCCCTGAATCAATCCTTTTCCATTCCTGGTATATTGCGTCTTCCTTGTACCTTATCTCCAGGCAGAAAGACCTCAGAGACTTTGTTGGTAAAGGCTGAAGCAAAGCAGGTTTTGGGTATCTCAGCTTTTTTCTACTAGTTGTGCTATTTTTGCTTTTGTGCTGTCTCAGCTGTGCTATTTGTTATGCAAATAAATATTGGAATTCCCAGGAATAAAGCGTGAAAGTGTTGCTAAAAGTCTAAGACCCTATGGTAAAATGTATTCATTTTACCAGAGAGCAACAGCAACACTGCCTAAAACTTCATGTTTCTAGAATAAGAAACTAAAGTGGCTAACATTTTTAAAGCTTAAAATATGCAAGACAGAAGAATAATTTACCGTCCCCCTTTTTTTTCTAAAGATTCTAAAGAAAGACCTTCTTGCTGTTAAGTTTCCAAGTCAGCTTTTTCCAACGATGGATGTTCTCAAATTGTGTAGAGTTCGAACAAGGGCAGAACATGCTATCGAGTTCATTGTCTTCACATATCTATCTGATCTGACTTATTATCTGCATTATTTATCCCCATGCGTGCACATTTTCATAGAAAAATGTACACACATGCAGATATATACACATACAAGTGTCTGTATATCTGTATATAAAATTGGGCCTTTAGTACATGCTCAGAAGCACAAGGGAGGTGAGATTTGAGAATGCTTTGAGTCAAGAATGAGTCCTGGAGGTGTTGAGTACAGCACAATTAACATTTTTTCTAGACTGTTTTGGATTGGAATGGACCTTAAAGTTCATCTAGTTACAAACCCCTTTGCCATGGGCAGGGAAACCTTCTACTAAACCAGGTTGCTCAGAGCCCCATCCAATCTGATCTAGAACACTTCCAGAGATGGGGCATCCACAGCTTCTCTGGACCACATGTTCCTATGTCTCACCACTCTCATAGAAAAGACTTAATCTGTCAATGACTATTTTGACATTATATATATAAATCTCTCTAAAAGAGATTAGAACAAAGGCATAATAAAGAGAAAGAGAAAAAAAATAATTAAAATGTGCCATCCAGGTTTATGTCCACAAATTTTTTTATTGCTTGTTTGGGAGAGAGAAACTTAAGATACTGCAACTTTCTCACATAACTATTTATTTGTCCACTTTTATTTGCTGACCATTTTCTTTAGACCTCCATGGTGTCTTAATGAAACTTTTAGGAAACATTGCAAAACCTTTTTAAAAGAAATATATTTCCTTTTCCATTTACATCTGAAATGGTGATTTGAAAATATGGACTAACTAAATCACGCAATCTGCTGTCTTACTGAGTCTGCAAAATATTACCATAGTTTTGGGATGGTGGTCTGACATGGTTGCAGTAAAGCACCCCATTGCTGATATCTACTGCCCCTGTGTACGAGGTGTTGGCAATAAAATGATACATTGAGAATGCATCTGTGTAAAAGACAAGATGATATGTGTAGGGCATTACCAGTATAAATGTTGAGATTAAATTGATTTGACACTTTAGAGTCAAGCTCCAAGGTATGTCAGGAGCTGAGCAGTACCCCCAGGAATCATCAATCTGTATAAGGATTCATATAAATATTTAGATCTCAATGAGATTTCCTTAATCTGGATCTCAATTTTTGTCCATTTCCTTTCCGTATGGCAACAGATCTTTTTCAAAACTCAAGAATAGATTATCTGTTAGGTTTTGTGCATCTGTATGCAAAGTAAATTTTCTAATATTGGATCAGAAAAATTTTCTTCTTATTGCAATAGAAAATGCAGTAATGACTTTCACTCTTGTTGTATTATAAGGAAAATGTGGTTTGCAGAAAATCTGGAATGCTACTGTGTCTTGGCTCATCCATATTCTGCCACCATCTACATGCACAATACTATGGCCTTGTGAGTAAAGAGGAGGAAACAATTTGGGAACTGGATAGCTTGCTGTTACAGGAACTATCAGAGACAAGATATATACACTGTCTTGCTAAACTGAGCAGAACAAAACAGCTTTCTGCTGAAGAGCACTGTAAAGATAACTGTAAGTGTCAAGCCATTCAGCTGTTAGAAAAGAACATCCAAGCTCAAGTTATGAAGGTTTCCTTTTGAAGCTTTTGGAGTATGCAAGAATGGTTTAAACTAAAAACTTCCTTTTTGTGGAACAATGGGAGTATTAAGATACAAGTAGGAAAAGTATATACCCATTTTTATATCAGTGTATGTGCATTTTAGGGTTTTCATTTTCCTACTATACTTCTTTTATTTAGCCTATTAATATGAAAGAAAAAACAGACATCAAAGCAGACCAGAATTATTTTCTTCTGCTTAACCTATAACTTCCTGCACTTTTGTTCTTGCACCCTCATATCCCATTACTCCAATCATAAGAAACTTGTTTTTGCTATTGAAATCAAACAAGAAGACACTGAGAGAGAGTTAACTTCTGGTTTCTTCTACAGTGGAAGTTAGCAAGATCCTAACATAAGGCTCTCAGCATAAGGGTGATCTGTAGTGTTTAGAAATAAATAAAATGACCTGTCTTAAGGAACCACTACTGGTATGTATTAACAATGTCCTCATGATACTCTTTATTTACAATACTCTTCAGTGTATATTGGTATTAATTATATCTTCAGGGCTGGCTTTAGCAACAGGTGATTTCTTCTGGGGTGGAAAAAAAATGTAATGTGAAAGTAAATATTTCATCTAGAACATTTTGTCAGAGGGAGGCTAGGTGAATTCCATTGGTGCACCAGAAGAGCAAAAGTGCAAACTACTTGAGCAATAACAATAAAAAGATCCCCATATTTCATATATACTGAATTTGATGTAAGACTTCTGCTAACTTTCATGAGCATTGGACTTGTGTTGTCAGACTTTCTTCCACCTCTGAGTCTGTGCACCTATAGTAATACTATCCATTAGCTGTGAAATACACTTTACTACCTCACATTTGCAGTTGCCATTGGAGGCACTATACCTGGGCTTATTTCTTGGGCAAAACACAAAATGCTCTTCTAAGCTCCCTTCTTTCATGAGAAGCAGTCAACTTCTACTACTGGGTATAGTCTTTTAAGACTTTTTTGAAATAACAGGAAAGGCAGGCAAGAAAGAAGCAAGAAATGGTAGTATTTCTGCTGGCATGGGGTTTTTTGTCATCAGTGCTGACACCCTGACAGATCTGACAAGCTAGGAACTATATGCAAGGAGTTGGAGATTTGTTCTTCTTACCCTTTCTTACCTTATACACAAATTCTGAGCTCAAAAAATTAACAATACTCAGTTAGAAAAATTTGAAA
The DNA here is from genome assembly GCF_052056855.1 of Sturnus vulgaris. Taxonomy (NCBI): domain Eukaryota; kingdom Metazoa; phylum Chordata; class Aves; order Passeriformes; family Sturnidae; genus Sturnus; species Sturnus vulgaris. The sequence goes on along the minus strand of NC_142243.1, from coordinate 62,548,426 downwards.
GATCTATTATTCTTCAGTGTCAGTCGATCCAAAATATGCTGTTCTCACAGATTCCCAGATGCGGAGTGAGGCTGGTATTTCAGTGAATGTTTAGATTAAGCTCCCTGTTCTTTTTCTGTAGAAACCTTTTTCCAGAGAGGGCTTTAATCTACCTATAAGTAGAGATAGATAAGTTAAGGACACAATCTCTTTTTCCTTTGTCTTGAAAGATAGCTTCTCTCTGACTTCTTGGACTACCTAGCATGAGGAAAATGCCTAGGGCTACTTGTTTTTTCTGGGCCCACTGTTTGTTGTAGAATTTTTGAAATTAAGGTAGTGATAAATAAAACTAAAAACTCACTGCACCTACAGCAACTGTACTCTCACTGCCTGTTGTCAGTAATTTAATGTGAAATCTGCAGAAAAGTATCTCATTAGGTGAAGATGAGAGTGATCTATTCTGCAAGAACAACAAATTGCATATACCAATTAAGAACCCAGGCCATCTGGCCCTTCAGCAAGACTTGCTGTATCTCCACTTGGTGTGATAAATTAAAAAGCTGTTTCTATGTGCATACTCAGGCCAAACATATTTTCTTCAAAATATCTGCTGTCTTAGCCACTCATTAGGTCAAACAGAAGTTTTTAGTTTTGTTTTGGTTACTATCCCACACTCTCAGCTGACATCACTGCATGCAGGTGTAGATAATGTGAAATTCAGTGCTTTCCTTTCACAGAAAAAACTGTATCTACCCTTCTGTAGTGAGGAGACACAGTCATCGAGTTTCACTGTTACATAGAGGGAATTTCCTAGAACTGGCACTCGAATGATTAGACTACATTCTCCCTGAATCATATTTCACAGCTCCAGTTTCCTTCAGGGGTTGAAATCTTTGGTTATACACTGAAGCTATACCAACCTCACTGCAGCCTGTAGCCTCCAAACCTAAGCTAGGCACCTGCACACTTTCTATGAGGGGCTTGCCTGAAATAACCAAAGAAAGATTATATGGGAAAAGTGTGACTTGAATAGCCAAGTGCAACCTGGAGTGAGTTGCTTCCTTTCCCTCAGTACTGACAGCCAGGATATTTTACCTTGGGCTACAGATCCCTTGCTGATAGAACAGGGTACATGGGGCTTTCCTGCTGAAGCTCTTTGATCCTGTGTGGATGGTTATATATCCAGCAGAGAGAGGAATAACTCCTATTTGATGGTTAAGTGCTGGTATGGATGAATCAAAATTGTTTCTGAAAAGAATAATGGTTTCATTGTTTTTCAAATGTATATTAGATAGCCTGATGATTTCCGAAACTGGATTGAGAGCCCTTCTGCCAAAGCAATTTTGAACCTTATCTTGGGAGTGTGTCTTCAGTAAGTTCTGTAAAAGATGCCACAAGAAGCTTTTCTTACTTCTGTGTGAGTTTGGGAGAGACTGAGAGCAATGGAGCACCAATGGTGGAGAAGTAGTTCTAGCTTTTATAGTTCTTCACCCAGGAGTTAAAGCTACTAAGCTGAACTTTTATATCAACAGCCAGAAAAAACAGCAGTCAGCAGACTTTGTTCACAGAATTCAGGATCCAGTAAATTTAAAATACCAGTCCAGAACGACAAAAAGGCTGCAGAGCCCAATTTACTCCTCTAATTTCTATCAGCAATGGAGTACTGACTCCCCCAGTGAGATGACCCCAAAACTCATTCCCTGAGGCCTGTGGGACATTTTGTGATTCTTGGCTATGCAAAATATTAGCCTGCAGGTCAGGAGATTGGGAAAGCTGGCTACCCTGTGAGAGTGCATGCCAGCTCATGATCTGCAGATGTCCTTGATCTTTCTGTTAATTGATGAATTCTGAATTCTGCTTGAGCTGGAGGAGTAGAACAGCTTAACGGGTTTGGAGGATGATATTCTTGCACTTTGAGAGCAGTGTGAGTGCCTTGAGACATTACAAAATTTGTGCCTCAGGAAATATATCTAAATGTCTCTGGGACAATGCCTGAAATAAGCATGTTAAGGTTTAAATTTTGAATATTGGTATTCAATGGGAAAGTTAGTTATCATCCTTTTTTCACCCATTTCAAAGAAATTTTGTAAATCAGGCTGGAGGTCTGATTTAAAGACAGGCTGATTGCTGTTTTGACCTACTTCAAGTTAGCCTTTACATTTTTAGTTTATCTTTCAAACCTCCTCTCTTGTAAGTCCTCTCAGGCATACCAACTTTCTATGGAAAGAAATATTTCAAAATTTGTAAATGGATAAGAAATTGCTAGTTATGCTTCCATTGGTTTCTATAAAAAAAAATAAAAATGTGGATATCACCAAATATTTGGTCTTTCCCTGCTAGAAAAGGTTTGAGTCAAAGCTTTTCTTTCTGTGCCATTATTTCACTTAACTGAACTAGAACTAGAACTAGAACTAGAACTAGAACTAGAACTAGAACTAGAACTAGAACTAGAACTAGAACCAGAACCAGAACTAGAACTAGAACACTTGCCAAATAAAACTGAGATTCGAGACTTGTCGCTCATCTAGAAAAATGACACATTTATGGGAGAATGTTTTACCTTTTTTATCTCCTCCTCCTAGTTAAGTATATCTGTTGAGGGGGAAAGAAAACAAAATAGAAAGCCATGATGGTTCAATGACAGAAGAGGCTATGATCATCAGCCAAATAGTTTACCAAGGAATGTCAATTCAGACCTTAAGCTTTCACCTTTTAAATCTGGCTAGAGTTTGTATTTCTCATACAAATATCACTCTTTTTCCTTTGCACTCTTAATCTTCATAATATCAGTCAACTTCTGATTATGTCTCTGAAAGTAATATGCATGTAAATAGGAACTGAATTACTAGTTCAGAGAGCATAATTTTTTACCTTAGTCACTGCTTTCTAGTGGTTGGACATAACAGAAACTCAGACTGATTTTGTGATATTTAACAAATGTCTCAGATTCTGTGTGTGGCATGTGCCTAATTGCCTTACCATGCCTTTGCATATCTTCAAAAAAAGCACTTCAACACGTGGGAAACAGCCTCAGAGAATAAGGTTAATTCCCAGTCTCATTCTCTTTTACTCTTGAAATGCTACAGCTCTTGAATTACATAAAAAATATTTGGGGTGGGTATCTCCATGAAAAGTTAGAATCAAGTGGAAACTCTCAACATGATTGCATGTAGTTTTCAATTGAAATATCTATCTGTGCACTTGGTTTCCTTCAAAACACTATTTTCTTTTCTAAATCTCCCTCTCTCAATCTCCCACCATCATGAGATGAGAAGATTGAGATATACTATGTGCCAATGAACCATCTGCTTATTTTTCTTTCAAGGGCCTCTTCTGCACTGACTGGTCTGTTCACCTAAATTGATCCATAATGTTTACAAAAAGTAGTTTGTCTGAAACTGTTATCTATAATAAAATATGGTTTCTATTACACTATAGTAATCTTTTACAGTATTTCTATTTAACTTATGTAAAATGATCCTACTTTGCTTGAACATGCCCCAGACTATGTGGGATGCAAGAATTTTCAAAATCTCCATTTCAAATCATACTCAGTGATTTAAGGATAGTAGGATTGTTGTTTGTGTGTTTCTAGCACTTGTGAGAAACATGTAAGTCTTGTTTGCCTGTCATTATTGTATAATACCGCGGTGCTGCATATGAAAAAGAAATGTGTTTCAAACAGGTGTATAGGAATATGTGTTGTCATCAAATCTCAAATTTTATTCTGAACTATTTCAGTAGGAAAAAACCTGGATAAATAATATGGAATATTTGTCTTGAAACAAAAAATCTTGCTACTTAAGATGCATAGGTTTGAAAGGAATGTACTGAGAGTTGTGCCCTTAGAAGAACGTTTAAACAACCACAATGAGAAAGTGTTGGCATTGGGAGATAATTAAACTTTTATACTGGAATACAGTAAATATAAGTTATTTCATTTGTATGAAAGGTAATAACAGAACTTTTAAAAACACAGTAAATTTTTTCTTATGGATGTCTTCATTACAAATATAAAACCTGAGCTTGTTCCTGGTGAAGGCAATGGCAAAGCTCCCACTGGGAGCTGTGAGATTACCTTTGAGACTGGAGAGGTTAAAAGAGTATCAAATTCCTTCACACTGCAAAATGTACTGTTTATATGGTAAGTCAAACAGAAATTGTCTCAGAGTAAAAAAAGTATATATATATGTATATATATAGATTTGCTTCATGCAGTACATCCTAATGCAATGAAAAGTGAAAATAATGTTTTCATTTTTTGCAGATAAATTATAGTCAAGCATGTATCTCTAGAAGAGTTCCAGAGAATTGAGGTCAGTTTTGACTTATGAAATGTGAACTAAAATCTGCCCTGTTGCCTGCTTAGATATGAGTGTAGTACACTAGATATGAGTGTAGATGTGAGAAAGAATAAAAGGAGGCAGCAGGAGGATGAAGCTTGACAGGCTCTGACAGCACAAGGTTAAAATGACAAAGACATTTATGCTAATGAGTCTGCAATACTCCTTTTCTGTTAGATTCTGTATTTCCTCTTATAGTAACAAGAAATGTAGAGAGGGAAGGAAAGAGAAGCTTGGTGTCATTCACCAAAACAAAAAATCATGTGTGAGCATTTCTGTCACACAAATAGCTTTACACTCTAGAAGAGATTGCTTTGTTCTGGGCCCCATATTTCCCAACCTTCAAACAGTGCTGGGCATAGCAGTAGATTCTCAGTGCACAGCACCAGTGGCAAAGGAGCCTCTGTCATCCATGGGGTATTATGAAAGGAAATACTTTCCTTGTGGATTCAGCATTGCTTGAAAAGGAGGGGTTTGATATTGCCATCTTACATGAAAGACCCTCTCATGACTTTCCTAGAGATCCCTTCTGCTGCAGTGAACAGTTTGGGCAGCACATGCACAAAACATCAAGTTCTGGGTGGCATCATGATTCATCTGTTGTTATATAGGTAAGCACATGCATTCTTGAGTTTCTTCACTGTAACCTATTTTTCAGTTAGAACACCATATGAATTACCAGAAACAGAGGTTAAAGAAAAAGATGGGGAGTATTTTTTCATTTGTGTGCAGGGCCTCCTCTTTATCAGTTTAAGTAAATAAATAAATAAATAATATTGTTTTGATCTCTGAAAGCAGGTGGCTTATTTACATTCAACAATCTGAGGAGGTTTTAAAATGTTGACAGAGCTATTGATAAAATAGGCAACCTTCACTGAGAAAAGGTAATTGTAGCAGGAATAAGCAGGCCTATTCAGGCTGCTGCTTTCATAATTCAAGCTTTCTGCCTTGGCTCAATGATTTCATCAAAAATAAGTCATCAAGGGAGAGTCCTATGTTGTGCTTTGTTTGTTTAGGAACCAGGTGCAGCACATGTTTATAATTTTGAAGTGCTGATACTCTGCAATTTCTGCAGTGTAGGTAAAATCTGCTGCAAAACAGACCTTACTGTTCAGCTTTTTTTGCTTTCTGCTTTTCAGTAAGGAGCTTTTCTACTCAGCTAGAGTCCTCTGAAAGACCTGACTGTCCAAAGACACATCACACAGAGGATATAATTAGATTAACATTACAGTTTTGCTGGTTGTAGATACTAATGGATTTTGTGTCCATTTTCTCTTCTCTTATTCAACATGGATGATGAATCATGTCGAGTCAATGAAAATGGCAGATTTTTTGGTGGCAAATGGAATGATTAGCCTATGACATTTTAGTGATAAATAATCAAATAATCATCAATAATAATCAATGGGGATAAATAACTGAATATCCTCAGTTTCTAATTTCCTGCACTTCATAATTAGTATTGACATTCATCTGCCACAGATATAAAATTAACATTGGTTCTTGAAATCAAATAGTTAATTTCTGGCAATTTGTCAATTAGGAGTCCCACTACAATAATGGATAGCACATATTTATGGAGTTATTGCCAAGAATAATTTCATCTTTTTTTATAATACACATCGTCACAGAGATGTTCAGAAATTCTAGGCTAGAAATTACTAAACAAGGAAAATGAAGGCTTCACAGCACCAGGTGGAATGGCTGTGGAGGCATAGAGGCAGGGGGTTGCATGTGAGACAGTCCTGTAGTAAAGCCAGTGTGCAGAGATTGATTGCCAGCACTGGGCTCTCAGCATCCTTTGGGAGCCATGGCTGCCTCTACACTCTGCAGCAGTGTGACATCCTCAGGATGGGATGAATAAATGAGATTAGGGATGAGGAAAACACAGCAAAATTGTATACCATGAGCAGACCTGCACCACGTGTGATATGTTCCACAGCACATTTTGCTGCACCCACCTACAGTTTTCCTCTCTCTGTAGCATTACTTTTATCTAAACAGATGCCTTTAGAGAAAAGGAGAAAACTGGAACCTTTCTTTACTTCTTGTATTGGTATTAGTTACTAAGTCTGACTTCTAAAGAACTCAAGTGCACAGTACACTGTAAATTGTAGAAAAGGCAAGAATACCTACTTTCACCTTGTGAATATTTATTTGTATTGGTGTTTGAGATTCTCTGAATGGAACTAACTTGTGAGAGAAGAACAGTTGGGAGAAATTCTTTTTAATATTTACAGTCATCAGGATATCATAGAGATAGTATTGCTAAGGTTTTCTGCACCTTGCACTAGCTGCAGGTTTTAGGAAAATACTACAGAAGAAATGTTGTAGAGACAATTCTGGGTCCCCAGCATTTTGCTGTTCTACTTGTGGGGCATGCGAGCTTAAGGCTTTAACATTTCTAGAAATATACTGGAGGGGCCTGCCTAATTGCAGAGTAAATCAGTTTTTATCTGGAGTACCAGATATTTTTGACTCTGTTCTTGTGATGATCTCTGTACCAGTCTGACATACTATTGAAATAAACACTTTCACTTTGGCAAAACATCTCCTGGTTGTTTTATTTCTTTTTCTATTTTACTCACAAATGAAGATGTACGTGCACAATATATGTCCCATATTAAGAATAGTGTTACAACACACTAGGGAGCATTTAAAATTACTTAAGAGGTAAACATGTATTTTAAATGACCTAAGAAGGATCATTTAAAGTAAGTGTGTCTTCTACTAATTCTATAATTATTTCTAAAAATATAGTATGTTCATAAGGGCATTTTGCATAAAGAATAGAGTACAAATTCCGTGAGGCTGCCAAGGTGTGTACAATTAGATCTGCAAAAGTTTTGCAAAATGGGAAGCTAAAAGATAAATTGTCTGAAGCTTGTATTTTTATGCCCATTATGCCTGCTCAGTGTCTGTTGAGAAGGTTGTCTGTTGCAGGTCCTCAGAGAAAGTGTATTCTAAATATTCACTTAGATATTGTGGGAGTCTAGATTTTTTAAAATACAAAAAAGTCTAGAAAGCTTCCTGAAATATTTAGCTTGGCCAAAATACATGCTGATCTACTACAAACATTATCCCAGCAATTAACATATCTAAGACTCAGTTAAGATATCTAATTATTGAAATCTTTGAATAGTTTTATCGCATGTACGTCCATGAAGAAAAAGAAAAATCCTTTTTATACCTCTTTATTAAGTGGAAGAGCTCAAGTACAGAGACAAAAGGCCTAGTCTTTGAGACTGCTGAGATGTTGAATGTGTGTGAAAAGAGATGAGACTAAAGTCTTCCAAACTCCAGGGAAACACTAATTTTGTTACCTATTATTTAAGCAGATCTCAGAGTACTGCAATTATTTTCATCAAAACTTCTGTAATACATACAGAGGAAAGTGCCATGAAGCCTTTCATTGTGGTTTTTCATATATGCCTATTTGGGAAAAATATTCCTTATTTCCTTAGCATTTCAACCTGTACATTTATTGTACATGTATATGCAGACTACACACTTTTGTGGCCTGTGACTAATATGGACATGAAGTCCTTTAAGTAGAGCACATCAGAGTACCACAGGCTTTTGAGATTTCCATTATGACCAGGCAGAATGGTTTAAATGCTATGTATCGAGGTAAACATCATATCAATAATGACTCATAGTCAGAATCTTGCCTTCAAAGTCTTTAGGCATTGCAAAAGATGTGGGGTTTTAATCTGAATGTGAAAGTGCTGTTATATCATAAAAGACTACATTGCAGGTAAGTATGATGGGAAAGAACCTGACATAGACTTTGAAGTGACACATACTGTGTGGTCAGAAGTTACCCTTCCTTGTAAAATGTTTTGTTTTGATTTTGTTTTGTTTTGATAAATTGAGAATTTGAGATTCGTACTTCACATCAGTCTGTCTATATCTGCATTATTCTAAAAACTGTGATTTCCATGCACAGGGGATTATTTATATTTTCATGATGCAATTCACATGGAGTCCAAAACTCTTCTCTGCCTTTTTTGAATAAGAGTACTTAGCTGTTAGCTCTTTGCTTTAACAAGGCAAGATGTTGTGGAGAAACCTAGGGAAAACATTTGACTTACAAAATCACAGAATATGTCAGGCAGGAAGAGACCCAAGGATCATCGACTCCCACCTCCTGACCAGGCACAGGACATCCCAAGAGCCACAACATGTACCCAAGAGTATTGTCCAAATGTTTCTTGAACTCTGTCAGGCTTGGTGCTGTTACCACTTCCCTGGGGAGCCTGTTCCAGTGCCCAACAAACCTGTGGGTGATGTACCTTTTTCTAATATCCAACCTAAACTTCCCCTGATGCAACTTCAGGCCATTCCCTTGGGTGTTGTCACTGGGAACCACAGAGAAGAGAGCAGTGCCTCTGCTCTCTCTCCTCTTCCCCATGCAAAGAAGAAGTAGACTGGGATGAGTTGTAGACTCTGTCTCCTCTTCTGCAAGCTGCACAGACCAAGTGACCTCAGCCACTCCTCATATGACTTGACCTCAAGGCCCTTCACCATCTTCATGGCCCTCCTTTGGACAGTCTCTAATAGCTCTATATCTTTCTTATATTGCAGTCACCAAAACTTTACACAATACTCCAGGTGAGGCTGCCCCAGCTCAGAGCAGAGTGGGACAATCCCCTCCCTTGCCCAGCTGTGATGCTGTGCCTGATGTCCCACAGGACACAGTTGGCCCTCCTGGCTGCCAGGGCACTGCTGACTCAAATTCAACTTTCTGTCAACCAGGACCTCCATGTCCCTTTCTGTGGTGATTCCCTCCAGCATCTCATTCCCCACATGTCTGTACATCCAGGGTTATTCCATACCAGGGGCAGAATCCAGCACTTTCCCTCATTATATGGTTGGTGATTCTCCATTTCTCTGATTTTCCAAGGTCTCCCTGTCTTGGAGGGAGTCAGCAGCTCCATGCAGTTTTGTATGATCAGTGAACCTGCTCCATATCCCTTCCAGTCCTGCATCCAAATCATTTATGAAGATGTTAAAGAGAATGGGACCTAAGATGGAGCCCTGTGGAACCCCACTAGTGACAGAACACCAGTCTGATGTCACCCCATGCACTATAACCCTTTGTACCCAGCCCGTGAGCCAGTTGTTCATTTATCCCATGATGTGTTTAACCAGCTGCAGGCTGGACGTTTTGTCCTGGAGGATACTGTGAGAGACACTATGGAAAGATTTACTGAAATCCAAAAAGATTACATCAACATCCTTCTATTGATTAATTAGATGGGTTACTTTGTCATAAAAGGAAATCTGGCTGTGACCAGTGACTGCATTGCCTTTCAGGCTTTTTTAATACCTCCAAGAAGAATCTTCTCCATAACTTTACCAGGCACTGAAGAGAGACTGACAGGTCTGTAGTTTCTGGGGCCCTCCTTCTTGCCTTTGTTGAAAATCAGGACAATGTTCACCAGTTTCCAGTCAGCTGGAACGTCTCCAGATTCCCAAGATTGCTCAAAAATCAAGAGAGGTTTCACAAGGACATCAGCTAGCTCTTTGAGGATGATTATTGGATGAATCCCATCAGGCACCACAGATTTGTAGGGATCCAACTGGAGCAGCAGATCCCACAAAACTTCAGGGTCAACTGGGAGTTGATCATTCTTGTAGTCATAGTCCTCCAGCTCAGGGCACTGAAACTCCCTTGGCCCATCATCTATGTTAAAGACAGAGGCAGAGAATGTGTGAAGCACTTCTGCTTGTCTCTGCCACTATTTGTGAGGTGACCATATTTTAGTTTAAGTATGAAATCAAATTTGTTTAAAAACCAAGTAGGTGCTCAGAAATTGTTTTTCCCTTCCTAGTGAAATATAGTAGTGAGGTCTTTACCATGACTCTTAGAAGCTTCTGGAATAAAGATGAAAGCCTGACCTTGCACTGTTGTGCTGTTAAATCACTGGCACACAAACATGCATCCAGAAAACATCCTGTCAATACTATCACATTTGTTAAAATTGAAGGGTTTGGCTAAAGCATAGGCTAGTACACAAGCTGATGAAGGCAAAAGCAAAACAAAACAAAACAAAACAAAACAATAAAATAAAAAAAAAGTTTTTTTCTTTTCTAGGATGAAGTGAAGAATATCTCCACCCTTTCTTGTCTTCTAAAATGTTAATTAATGCATTAGTCTTTATTATGGATATTACTGTAGTTAGAATCAAGTGACTTAATAAGATCTGTCTGGCTTTATCCCAAACCCTTGTTCTGGCTCTGCTCCTTGTCCCTGAACAAATATGAATTGAGGACAAGAAGAACCAAGCCAGAAAAGCATTCAGACATTATACTGATAGTCATAGACAGAGAATGGTCATGCACCACACTGAGAATAAAGCTGTCCTCAAAGATCTCAAATCTACTTTGACTGTTTTAACCAAACTGGCAGAACTGTCACCCAGCCCCCAGTGATGTGCACTCACACCATGCCATGCTCTGTAGGTAGCATGGTAGTGGTGAAGCACTAATTGCCCAGTGCTATTTTAACTACAAGAAAGGGATGCAGGGCACTGCTTATTCCCATATAACCATCATTGCTGGTCTTAGGCCCCTGTTTATGACCTTTGACTGATTGGAGGTACAATTCAAACCATTTCTTCCAAAATTATTTTGTCCTTTGTCTAAAGAACATCCCAGTTTTACCTTCTTCTCTTTTAGACTGTTTGCACATCCAAGAATTACTTAAGCAGCTTTCCTAGAAAGAAAGAAAGCAAGTTTAAAAAATAAAGTATTTCTGACTTTGTTAAGATTTATTTTCTTTCTATTTAGGGATTTTTGAATAATGGGGGGTTAACAGCTGTGACACCTGTATTGTGTGCTGTGACTGAGCTGTACTCTGATGCTGGGGCAGACAAGTATCTCTGACCACTTCAATGTGCAGTCAAGCAAACAGCAGAGCTGGTAACAGGAGCAGGAGCATCCTAGAAAAAGAGATGAGGACAGAGGTGGAGCAGGCAGTTGTGTATGCTGTGGGACCTTTCAGTAATGTATGGAGACACTTTCAAGTCATAATCAGCAGAACATCTTTTTGAGACGGGAAAATATTGTGACCCTTTCCTAAAGTGAGAGCTTCAGGCTCAGAAGAAATACTGCACCCCTGCGTTTCACTGAATGCTGTCTTGCCTCAGAACACCAGCAGAATAGCTCACCTTTCCAGTACCTCAAATTTAATATCTTCCTGTATAGCTCCATAAACTCTAGTAAAAATTTATTAACTTTCTCCCACTTATGAACAGAATTCAGCTGTGCAAAATAAATGTTGCACTTGTTACTAACTGAACTTACACATTCATAAAACTAAAATCATAATTTTGTTTCCTTAGAGTTAGTTCCCTCTAAGCTGAAGTCCCACATCAAATATTGCTATTGCTTTACTGTTGTTGACCCAAAATTCTCTTGAACACTTTTTAGAGTAAGAGCTATGTTCAGAAATACTGAAAAATAACTGTCTTTCTCAGCATCATGCTGGCAGCCTCCTCTCAACTGATATTTCAGTTTTTGGAAGTCACAGCGGGGATAAGTTGACATGTTTGTACATCTTAAAGATCTGTAGCTGGTATAACAGGAAATGTGATTTCTCACATGTCTTGATTTTCTTGAAGAGGTTATAGCACAGAGTGCAAGTGGTTGAACTTTCACATGTAAAAATCTCCTGTACTCTTACTATTTTAATGTTTGGGTCTTGGTTGGTAGTGGTTGGTTGGTTGGTTTTAAATTTTCTTTTTATATTTTTATTTTTTATTTTTCTCGTCAGGAAATATATTTCCCTGTAAACTCTTAGAACTTTTAGAAGGAATGAAAAGGGAAATAGTTTCATATATTAGCAGGAAATAATTTAAAACTTCATAGTTGCTATTTCTTTCTCTAGCTTTTTTTTCATGCACCATTATAGGCATTATGAGACATCTTGTAATCATTTTAATAATGTGTTGATCAACATGAATCTAGCTACTGTAAAGGTTACATGACTTTTAATGTATTCCCTCTTGTTCAGGTTTCATTATAAATCATAAACAGAGAGGAAACAAAACAGCATATGGAAATACCTGGATATAAAAATTTGGTTTTGTTTTTCTATTAAGTTTTCTTGGTTTCTTTAGTGGTGGTTTTTTGTGTGTTGTTTTTCCCATAAAGTTCACTACAAAGCATGTGGATCTGAGCATAATATATAAGTCTAGGATTTTAATGACAGATGAGAAAATCTGAATTCTGTAGGCTGCCTGTTAAATATTATCAAGTGATGTGTGCTTGAATAAATTTCCTATCAGTCACTATTCCAGCCTCTAGTAAATGGAGATGAGCTAGAATGAATTGTACATACAGGGAGACACATGTGGTGTGTTGTGTACAGTGAAAGCAGGAAGCATTATATTAATATATTATAGTAGGGAGTGAATTGTTCTTATGTTTGCAGAATATGGATTGATGCCTTGTATACATGATATTGGATTAAAACTTACCATATTTAGACGAATAAATTCAGATTCACCAGAAAATGGGTACATTAAACTTTGCATGGGGAATGTGTGGAGGAAGGGGATATTTTTAGGTTGCAGTCACATGGCATGAACTGTTATTATGGCAAATGAGCCCCAGCAGTTTTAAGGGTCTTGCTGCTTGTTCTGATATTGTGTGCTAAACCCCTTTACAGTTAGTTGGCTGTGAATTGTGTTGCTCACCACAGGTAATGATTACCTGTAGTTATAAAACCTGCAGTATATCAGAAGGCTCTAAGTAGCTTTCTGCAATGGACACCTGATAGAACTATCTGTGATGAAAAGAAAAAGTTTAGTCTGATTAATCTTCAAAAAATTCTAAAGCCTTTCAAAGTGATGCATGGAAAATATGTACCCTGGTGACATTCTGTATTTTATTTCTTCCATCTATTTGTAGCTGCTAATCTTTTAAAAACTGTGTTTTGGTAAAGTCTGCATACACATCCTGAAGCTTAGAACTTGGGGAATTTTAATAAAATAAAAATAACCTGCAATTTTTTTTCCCATTCTCAGGAACTCTTATTGAATTTTATTTGTGTATGAACCTGCTGGAAGTTCTAATTTGTTTATGAGGCCAAGGCTTTAAAAAGAACAGATGTTGGATATTTATGCAGAGTCATTCAAACCAGCTCTTGTAGGTCCTACAAGCAAGCACTTAACATTTAGAAATCAGACAGGCAGGTATAAATACATCAAATCTCAGCTTTTTGCACCTGGTTATATGAAAAGACTAGTTACTAGATATTTGAGGATTCCAAGAATTCTATTTTTCTTTCTTCCCCATTGTGTGCATTGATGACAATCAAAAATTGTACCTTTTTAGTACCCAAACATTTTAGGGGAAAAAAATATCCTTCTTTGCATTCTGAGTATAAAATATACAGTAGAAGTTAAAAAAAAAAAATACTGAGCAGGGTAAGAGTACTGTTATGATGCTTGTCACCAGCATGCCTGCTATCTGTGCAGGACAAAAATTCCAGTCAACAAACATGGTCTGAACTCAAAGGATCAGTTCAGCTGTGTCAAGTCTGGTGAAAGAAAGGCAGCAGAGTTTCAAGATGAAGTCTTAGATGTAAGCCAACCTGTCTTTGAGAGTAAAGGCTTTCAGAGGGCAATGGACAGATATAGCAGCCAGTAAAGACTGAAAAGAAAAAGCAAAGCCAGAGACTCTATTTAGCCACCTGCCACTCAATCCTGAATGCATATAGTCATACTAGTATGTGTAGCTGTGCAGAAAAGGTTGTGACAAACTCTCCAGTAAAGTAAAATGCTCTGGGGGGAGAGAGAGAGAAAGCAAACCATCTTTCTGCCTGTCAGCATTCAGTGTACCTTGCATGACTGCCCCCATATGCTGGAAGAAACAGAAAGAAATCAGACTTCCAAATATATTTGCAATCACAGTGTTCCTAAAAAAGGTTCAGCTCTGCTGTTTGCCAGTGAGGAAATACTCAGTGTTATTTTGTGTAGATCACAGATGCAGTTTGACAGACTTGATGATATAGAGAAGCATTGATTTGATTAGTTTCTGATTTTAAATACTGTTTTAGAGATGTCTTTTGAGTTTTTTATTTGGGATCTTATACCTTTCTAAACCACAACAGAGATATTGTTTTGAATTATTATTTGCAGAAAAATAAGCTAATTTTACAAGTGCATGCATTACAAGTGGTCACATTAAGCATCACAGTTATGTTACTTCCTCTGTAAACTTGCAGGGACTTTTATATGCAACTCTTATTCAAGTTCACATATTTTCACCACAAACTGTATCAGAACACAAAAGAAAGTTATTGTATGTTTAACTAGCAGAACAGGTATCTTAATTTTTCTTAAGACAATGCAGAGCATACAAGAGTAATAATTGAAAACATACTCAACTGGCATTTTTTGCTTCTTCCACAAATGTGAATTTAGACTTTACTGATAGGAAGGGATGATAAAAATAACCCAGATTTACACTCTGGTTGTCTGGCTGAAATCACATAAATTTGATTTTGTTGCCTACCTCAACAATAATTCTAAAATAATCTCCTCTTCATCTGTTCCTAGTGCCACATTATTAACCCTACACTAAGTCAGCTTCAGCTCTGTGGGGTAATTTAGCAGCTGAGAAAGGACTGACAAATGCATAAAACTGCAAAATGATGCCACAAAGTGCATGTGCCAAATCTGGCCAATGAACTCAGATGCTGGTAGCTGGTAAATGTCAGGTAAGGTTCTGATAAATTGTCAGCAATTAAATAATAATCACTTAACATATTGGAAGCACTGTGAAATGAAACATTTATTGGAATGTATAACCATAGAATGCCATGTTGTTCACAGATTTAAAAGAAAATTTTGAAAAGTTAAAAATCATTTAAATGATACATTGTTGTCTTCTTTGAATTTTAAATTTAATTTCGCCTTTTAACGTTTTGCTTTAATATTTTTGGATATTAAGACTCAAAAGGGCTATCTGTCAGGTATGGAAATTAATTTTTAGAAAATCACTAATAGTCAATGATAACCACAAGCATAAAAGGAAGGCAAGAGAGTAACCTAAGAGTGCCTCTGCTATCACAAAGCAGACTGCACTAGAAAGTCATGATAGCCTTTTGTTAACCCCCCCACACACACACATAGCTATTCATGGTATTGAGAAAACTATGAATTTTCTTTATTGGAATTAAAGTAAATATTGGAGAAGTATCTCAGCAGACACCTCCAACAGGTAGCAATATTATAGTGGTTATGATATGTAACCATACAGCACTTATATTAAAATATGTTTGATGATGAAAATCCAGAGTGCATTTCCCTCCATGGGGATTATTCAACCCAAAAAGTGTAATGTTAAAAAACTCTCAGTGCTGTAATTAGTATAGAAAAGGACTCTTATTGCTTTAGTTACAAAATCCAAACCCAGTAATGCCAAGGGTATCCAAAATACCTCTACATAAGTATTTTAGCTTTATTTGGATATTACCTCCTTCAAAATGTGTGTTTACAGAGTGAACTTTCTCCAATTGGTTTTTCAGGCTGTCAATAATCAAGCCAACCTTCAATTGGTCCCATCAACTCACAGAGGAAGTTTTCTCATAGAGAAAAACCTCTGAGTCTGTCCTTCCCCAGGTGAAACCAGCACAGGGTACACAAGAATTTGAGAGGGGACACAGCTGGGATTGCTGACCCCAACGGACCACAGAATTATTCCAGACCATATGACATCATGCTCAACATATCAAGATGTGGGAAGAAGGAGGAAGGAGGGGACCTTTGGAGTGATGGTGTTTGTCTTCCCAAGAAATCATTGCACACCTGTTTTCCTGGGAATGGCTGAACACCTGCCTTCCCAATGGAAGTGGTGAATTAATCCCTTATTTCACTTTGCTTGTTTGCATGGCTTTTGCTTTACCTACTGAAGGGTCTTTACCTCAACCCATGAGCTCACTTTTCCAGTCCTCTTTGCCATTCCTCCATGGAGGTAGTGCATGAGCAGCTGTGTGGGGCTGAGTTGCTGGCTGGGGTTAAACCATGACAGAGGTGAACCCCAGCACCCTCCAAACACCAACATCATGTAAGTGCTAAATCACCCTTCCCTCTCCACACCCAAAATATGTGTCTGCCTTAGCATTGCTCTGACAAAGGTAGTTAGACCTGGAGAAAGATCCAGGGCTACACTGCATCACTGATGAATAGAATTGTAATACTACAATGATATAATTATATAATAATAATTATTATAATGGTTCCCCAGTCACCTCCAGGGATTTTGCACTTTTCTTATTTTTTCCCATGCATAATAGTTGCAATTTTTTTTATTCTTCAGGAAGACAGAAAGTGCTCTTTTTCTCCTCACAGAATTCCCACATATTCAAGCATCTTATATTGCTTTTTATAATTTTCATTAGCTTGCACCTGAGTATCAAGTGACTGAACTGTCATTTTTCTGTACCTTGTTTAAGTATCAAAGCACTAAAATTTTCAGATGGTGAAAGGAGACAATGAGAAGTATTCAGTCTAAAGCTGCAAGGGATTCAGTGTGGGATTGTTCATTGGGAAGTGATAAGTTGTAGCAAGAAATTTTGAGGGAACCTAAGAAGTATTTTGTTAAAACAGACAGTCTGACACTGATTATTTTAAGCAGAGTTCTTGCGAGGTTTTTTCTGACCTTCACAAAAATAATGTCTGCCCTTGCAGATGTGTTCTGCTGAAAAAGGCTTTCCTGCTTCCAAATCCCCCCAAACTGTCTTCTGCTGCAATGAGGCCTGAACAGAGGTTTGAGGAGAACTAGTAAATGGTAGATATTCACTCAGCTTCTTAAAATAACTATGAAATTCTGGCAGTTCAAATGCAGGTATTGTAAGCTTGGTCTCTGCTATAGCATACTGATAGAAAAAATACAAGTAATACTTACTGGGCTCTCAAGATATAATACAAATCTTTAACTGTGAGAAAATAGAATTTCCCAAGCTGCTGTAGGTAACTCAATGTGGCTACCTTTAAAATCAAAACCAGCTGGCTCTTCAACAGGTAATTTACTGTTACAGGGGAGAAAAATATTGATATTGGGTCATAAGAGAATATATAAGCTGGTGTGAATTTCATGTCACATTAGAGTGAAGCACTTTAGGACTGTAATGGTGAAGTATTAGTGGCTCATGTGTAAGCATTTAAAACCAAAGAATTATTTCAGCTGGTTTCTTTACTTGCCTTTCTTCACAATTCCTTACTTGCAGTCTGCTCTTGTGGCTTAATAACTATTGTTGTTTTCTCACGAAGTTCATTAAGTGGAATCTCTTTTTTACTTGAAGAGAAGTTCTCAGGGAGAGTTTTTTGTCTCAGAGGTGTTGTGACACAGCATCAGAGTTTAATTATATTACCCTTTGTCTTCAATTGCCCTGGGTACTTACCACTTGATAACAAAGCACTTTAAAAGTTACCCTAAATCAATACTCCTGTGAGCCGCAACAGCAGCTCACCAGTGGAGACATATGCTAATGACGAAGGCCAAATTATCTCCTTTATTAGTAAGACACTCATTTCCTAAAAGGCTTTCAGCTCCAAGCTGTTTACATGTGTACAGCTTGGAAAAAGTAACTTTATCTCTCCAGCCATCTCTCACTGCAGCACAGGTAGACATTTGGGCGATTAAACTCACATTTCCCATAGGAAGTGTTGTTAATGTACCTTGCAAGCAATTTTGGCATAGTATAAATTTTTTGTAGCACATCAAAAAATGTTTGGTTTAGTGCATTTGAAACATAAACATGAGTGATTTTTACTTGTGAACAAAATTCAGCATAAGACAGAAGTACTGTTCTGTTAAATTTCACTGTTTATAGCCAGGCAAAATGTTGAGAGTCCTTATTGCATGCCAATGTAGTCTTTCAACCCCCTGTGGAGTAGAAGATTGCTGAGTATAAAGAACTAAAAATTTTATTCCAAAGTAGATTGAAATGCATCTTTATAGCATAGCCTGTCTGGATTAAAAATCAATGTTTCTAGATATGAGTGAGTGAACAGGTGAATACATAAAAAAAATGAAACGTCGTTTTTACCAAGGTTATGTATCTCCATAGAGGCCAACAGCTTGTGACTTATGCTTGCAATCTAGTCCTATTGTTGAGTTTGACCAATAATGAGATGAGGTTATCATAAATGTTGAGGGTATTTTGGATCTTTTTGCACATCTCTAAGGGCTGTAAGAACTTGTGTACTGGAATCCTTGACCGTAGCAAGTAGAGCTTCACTTGTCTTGAATCAACTGGGATCCATTTCCTTTCAACACACAATTTAACAACAGCTAACTAGTTGCCTCACATATACCTCTTTTCCCAAAATAAAAATTTAGAAGACCAAATAAATTAATTCATCATATAGATATTTTACTGAGGATGACTGACATACTGTAAAATATTTGAACTCTGTAATATTAATAAGTCCAGTAAAGAAATGAAACAATAGCTCCTCTGTCTCCAAACTCTCTTCTGTCCTGCCAGTTGCAGGGAATGATGGAGCAAGAAACAGGTAAATAATGCAGATGAATACCTGGCTTTGAGACTGGTGTTGCCAGTAGAATTTGTGGGGGTTTGGTTATCAATCAGATTGAGCCTGCTAGCAACAAATGGGGTTCACCCATCTCAAAGGAGGAAAGGAGCATGGCTCCTGAGTTAGCAGGGCTCATTGAGAGAGCTCTGAACTATATTTGAAGGAAGCTTGGGACATAGCCAGGCTTGACAGAGCCTGGTACAGGGAGGACTATAGTGACCACCCAAGAAGTGAAAAGTGGCTTAAGAGGGAATACTTTGATCAAGCACAAGCAGCCAAAGACATGACCACAAGACCAGAGATCCCTGTGCACCCCTTCTGGGATATTGGCATAATCAAATACTTCTATGGAGTGCCTGTACACCAGCACATGGAATATGGGGAACCACAATGAACTAGAGATCTGTGGGCAGTCACAGGGCCTTGACTTTATTACAGTAATTCTAAGCAGATGAACAGAGGGGAACACGTCTGTTTTTCTATCTCTCCTTTTTCTGTTCTCAAGCTTTCACAAAATCTTGCACAAGTGCCAGTAGAAGAGTAGGAAGATCATATGGATCAGAATTTTCCATGAAATAGCAAAACCTTCATATCCCAGCACAGAGAGAAATCAATGTGTGCTTATGAGGTGCTACTGTGTCATTTCATTATCTCTCTCTCACCCTTTCTAGTGCAATTCTAGGCAAGAGTAAAAAAAGTCCTTATTGAACTGCTGTGTTTGTAGCTCAAAAAAAAAGGCTAAAGTGCATTTCCTTCTATATATCTCAGTTAAATAATACTCTCGTGGTTTGTACTTCAACTTTTTTCTTTTGATGCTTATTTTCTTTGAAGGTTCAGGTTTTATTTTTTCTGTAACAATTTTCACTAGCTTTTAGTAGTCAGGTCATGAAAAATGTCCCTTCAGATAGAAATATTTTTTAGCTCTTCTATATATGTATTTGATTTTAAAATATGGTTGAAAGTAAGCTTCTCACCTATTCAAGAGTAGGATTTGGGGTATCTAAATGTTTTAAGCACTAAATTATCACATACATTTTTTTCTATCTGGCATCCTCTATAATTTTTTCTATAATCAAGAAGTTGGGTGAAATACATATAAATAAATAAATAAATAAATAAATAAATAAACCAGTATAAGAGGGCTGTTGTTGGGAATCAGAATTGGGTCTAGTGCAAGATGACATGGACAGTATAAACTTACAGGACAGGATACAAATAAAGAGAGTTGTCTATTTTGTAGCCAGGAAGCTACTACTAAAATAAACATCTTTAGTTACAATTACATAAAAAAAAAGGAAGTATGTTATCATATTGTTTAGACCAGGGCTATCTCTATAATTCTTAGTCAAATAAGTTGTTCTTTCTTCAGTGGGCAGTTCTAATAATTTAAATAGGACAGTTAATATGAATAGTATTTATAATACAAAACATTTCAAAGAATTTGACATAACATGATTAAACAGCTATAGATGGAAAATTTTTCTCTGTGTCCTTAACCTTCACTGTAATGCTTGGGCTGAGCATTTTCAGTGAATAAACAGGAGAGCAAAGAGATGGTTTTATTGCTTCATACACATGAAAATGCATTGACTGAAATAATATTGAGGTGACCTATAAAATCCCTATGCCAGCATTTGAGAAAATCTTACTGAAAACTTGCAGCAAATGATGAAAAGATATTAGTATGATCTGAGGTTTGAACTAAACACTATCTTAAGAAGAAAGACTTGAAAAATATAATCTGGAGGAGATACAGTAACAATATTAAATTCCTGCATTCAAGGGTACAGTCAAGCTAATAGTAACTGAAGTACAGAGTTAAAATGAGAGGTCATTTCTGGACACTTCCAGATCAAGTTTGAGTGAGTGGAAGAAGGAATACTGTAAAGTCCTTCCTGTAAAATAACACTCCTCACACAGGAAGCAGGAATATTGGGAAATGAATTCGTTGAAAAAGGTTTTTAAGGAGACAACTGTGTGAACTAGGCCACCTTGTCTCCAAGAAACCAGTTCTGTTTCCATGGGGAGATGTCATTACCAAAGACCTCTTGGATCTGTCAGGAACAGCAACCTGAAGGTTTATAAATTCAAGATAGCATATATATTTTTTTAGCAATGATGGAGAGAATTGATGTATTCTCTGTCATTTGATATATTCAGATAGAGACTGCCACTTTTCTTTCATCAGCATAAAGCCCCTGGGTTTAGTGTAATGACAACAGGTTGAAAATGGCCTGAGATTAAATCACCAGATGGGGTGAACAGTGTAAAAAAATATCAGATCTGGACAAATAACTCAAACTTTCATTACTGGTTATTTCAGCTGGAAAAGCTAGTGCTTCATTATTTAACAGAACTACTGTAAAATTTAATTCAATTATGTCTATAAGGTACCTGGACTCTTTCCCATAGAAAGTACCCAGAAACAGAAGAGATAATTAGCAGCAGATGACTGCACAAATTGGTGTTGAGAACATGTCTCCCTTACTGTTTTCCCATAAGAAAAATGCTGCATAAGCAGAATTTGGATGATGAGCAAATTACACAGAAGAATTCTTGTTCACGTCTTCAACAAGACATAGATATTTATGGAGATTGAAAGCTGCTCAGTGACTTTCATTTCACTTTTTCAACCGAGTTTTTTGTCCATGCCAAGGAAATGAGGCACATTTGGAATATCATGCTTAAGAAAACGTGTGTCATCGATACAACACCTATTCTGAAATCATCTGTGCATTCATTCCCACTGTATTCTGCTTAGGGGAAATGAATCTTGACTTGGATGGTTTAAAAATCATATTTTGCATAAAATTATAAAGGACATGTTGGCTTTCTTATAGGATTACCATCTTTCCCTCTTTTAGTGAATAATTTTTCCTCTCATCACTAACCACAGAAATGTATTACCTCTGACTTGAGATCATATTACCTTTTGTCCCTATTTTTGGAGGCGTAGAGTCTATCTCTGTGTTCATTCCTACTAACATAGAGGAATGTAGATTATCTGATTGATGTAAATGTCTGGAGATCCACTTCCTCTCTGTCCAAGATGAAAGAAATACATTCACACATTATTTCCCATGCCCATTCAGTCGTTGTTCTTTTAAAAAGTCTGTTCCTTCCTTTCTATACATAGATTAGAGGATACATTGTTCAGGCCAATTGTTTCTGGTTTCTGATGCTCATATGTGTCTATAATGGCAAAAGTTGACATTGTTCAAGTAAAAAATCTCAACTCTTTTCTGCTTCAAAACTAAGACAGTGATCTTTTATAAAGACCACATTGAAAAAAGAAAGGGAGAGGTGACATGCTCTATGTCCTTTTGCCCTTTCAGTGTGCCAGCTCCATGGCAAATCAATGTGTCAATATCCAGTTAAGTAAAATATTGTAAGAATCTTATTTTATATACGTTGTAAAGTTACCCTTGCTGGATGTAGCTGGAGATGGCCTGGCACATACATGGCATAAAGAGTTCATTTTTATCAAGGCTTCTGCTGAGTGCTTTTAAAGGTGTTTTCTTGAAAATGTATTAGAGGCCTTACTTGTACTAATATTTCACAGAACAAGGCAAGGCCATTGCTGCTCATGTTTTTTTCTAGTCTTTGTGTGACGTTAAATTACAAAGCCAAAAAAGGAAATATGAACTTCAATGAACACTCTTTTCTGAAGGCTCTGAGAGAGAAATCTGAGTCAAGGAGAGTGTGAAAGTTAAGGGTTGGGAAAAAAAGAAGAGCTATCTGTCTTTTGCATAGCCTACTTCTGCATCAGACCCCTTTCAAAAAGAAAGTAGTGATCCACATCGCAGCATTAGTTCAAGACATCAAAATAGCAGAAAAGGAGAAGCTGAGGGAGTTGCACATTAAAGGCTTCAAAGTAAGTAGATGTTTTCCCATATTATTTTAGGAGCATTTAAAAAATACTTCAAACAATTTATCTAGCCAACTACTAGGACAGATATTATGTATGAGTTCAGGAAGACAGCTTGTGTGTAGGTCTCAGGTATCTGTAATGCTTTCTCTGAACACTCAGGCCTCTCCATCCAAACTGCTGCAGCCTTGGGTGTAGAGGGAGAATTGGACCTCTTATGTAGGGTGCCTGTCAAAGTCCTTTGGCAAGAATACACGACTGCTTGCTGCCTGTACTGTATTTCATACTTGTCTCTAGTCCTCCACTCTCCAAGGCAGTGCAGCCTGGATGACAGAAGAGGCAGCTGTGAAGCAGCCTTTTGTTGTGTTGCCAATGGCCACTTTGGTATGGTCTTTTCCAGGGCTATTTGGATAGAAGGTACCATTCTTCTAGGCATCTGTTCCTGATAAAAACATATATTACCCATTCCAAATCCATTTTTGTGCTTATCCCTGCTCCACTTGCCTGTAAGAAGGAGGCTCAGTACTCTCTTTTAATTATTTAGGGCAAAGAGCTAGCAGAGAGCTCCACAACTGCAGGAGAAACGTCCTTGAACTAATATGGCTGGATAAAAATAGGCCTTTAATACAGCAAGGTAGTCATCTGAAATGTGCTTTCTGGCTGCCACTTCATCAAACAGCCTTTAAAATTGCCACCACTTGCCTCCCAACCTCCTGTGAGTGGGACATGAGGCATCTTTCCTATGTCCTCCAGCCAGTGGCACACCAAGGCCAGCAGCACACAGTGCAGAGGTGCCATGGCTGTCTTCATTTAATGCTGAATGGAGTAGTTTCCTTCTCCCCCAAACTGTGCTTTCATGATTTTTAATCTCCAGGTTAAATAACCTCTGGGTAACCCAGGTTAGGATGCAAAAGAACCAGAATGCTAACTTACTTTGTTCAAAGCCAGGCAGACACACACAGGGCAGAAGCTGCCAATAGATTCCAGCTTTCTTAATTGTATTCCCATGTCTGCTGCACCAGAGCTTGTTGCTTATGTTCCAAAAAAAGAACTTTCTTTTGGAAGATTCCTAACTCCACTTTTCTTTCTTCTCTTCTTCTCCCTCTTTTCCTATCTTCTCCAGATGTTGGAAAACCAAGGCTCCTGTACAAACTGTCCCTGCATGTATGAAATGGAGAAGAGCACGGTCCTACATGAGAGGGAGGCTGTCTGATGTGGTGGCAGTGTGGGCATTTTTTCTGTCTTCTGCCAAAGTTCTAAAGTAATTATCTTGGCCAATGTAAAGGGTCTTCTGTGCTCCGATTTCCCCTCCTAAGGAATATAACAGGATATTTTTGTTGTTTAATTCAGTGACATTTGTGTGATAACTTGGTATTAGAGGAAGTTAAGGTATGAAAAGAAATTAATCAGTTCTTATGCAGCTGTCTTGCTGGCACAATATTAAAGCAGCTGATTATGGGTACTTAAATGAAAGAAATGAGAATTATGATCAGTTAGCACAGAAGCAAATATGTGATCCACAGCCTGATGAGAATACAACTCCACTCTGTTGTGGCAAGAATACTGAGCCATGACTTGGAGTTTTAATGTGATATGAAGATGCTTGTGAGGTTCTGCAATGCATGTCCTGCTCTGCAGAAAGAACTTGCACTGCAAGTACAAGTGTTGGGCTCACCATAGGTTGATGAGAGACAGACAATGAAACTGCTCATGTTTGAACAAGAGTAATTGCTCTTTCCTTCATGCCTTGATATGCTCCTCACAACCTGATCCAAATCAGTGATCTTTGCAGGTAATTAAATGGTCTATTCCACAGTTTGTTTTAAAGAATTTGATCTAAAACTTCCTTTCTTTCGGTGCTTTCTATCCCCTTGATTGTTTTCTCTGTGGCTAAGAGACTAAAAGAGAAGTCTCTAGCAGAGAAATAAGTCAGTGTGTTAATCTTGTTTTTAGATATACCTGGAGAGTGTTCCAAGCAACATTTGTCACTATATAAACACTGCTCCTTGCACTGTTGCTTACTGGGGTCTTAACATGACTTTGTCTAGTATGGCAAAGATGTAACCAAAGTGTGGGAAGAAGTCTGGGAGCTGTGAATGCCTGGGAATAATTAAGAAAGCACTTTGTTTTTCCTTAAACTGCTAGTGAAGCACAGACATCTTTAAAGAGCATAAGAAGTTGTCTTTGAGGACGAAAGGAGGAGATAAAAAATCATAGATTGGGGTTTTTTCACATCGCTTCTATCAGGTAGGTATAGGCAGTGATGGCTTGCAGGTTGGCTCTGCTAAGCTAATACACAGAGCACTAAAGCATTGCATTAGAATTTTTCTTCTTGTTTGTAGACCCTCCTACCTCTGTGTCTTTTATTGTCCTTTCTACTCTCCTTCATCCCTTTTGTTGCACAAGGCTGTTTCACTGCCCTCTCTTCCTCATGCTTCTCTTAACATTAAGCAATGTTGCAGACCAGGAGCTACTTTAATAGACTCTATGCTATTTGTTTGCTTGTAAAGTAAGTTTAATCCCAGAAAACTTTATAACATCTTCCATTCCACTTGTGTGGAATGCCAAAGACTCAAGCATTCCTCAGCCTAATTTAATGATCTCCCCACCTGTCTTGCATTATATTTCTGTTTAACATTGATATAAGTGAGTGTCATGGATAACCCAAAATATTATTGTATTCCATATCTCTCTGTGGCCCCCCTGCCCATATTGATACTGTCTCTTTAAGACCTGGTGCCATGGCCAGAACTGGAATTTTGGGGTAGGGTGCTGACAGATTGTTTTTTCCCCCACCCTGACACACCCATGGCTCAGAAACAGCAGCACCAACCCGGCTGGTGGGAGTCCAGCAGGTGGCAGGAGGAAGTGAAGGGTGGTGTCACTGACCCCACACACGCTGGCAATTCTCATCTGCCACTAGAACTGCTGTGTAAGCTCCTACTTGCCCAGGAGGGTTTGCCACCATCCTTTCCCTTTGTCTCCCAGACTACACAATTCCATGGAGGGCACTGTCCTGGGGGGAGGATCAGATGCCATTCCCTCTTTGTCTCCCTACTGAGTTCACCTGTGATGGACACCATCTTGGAAAGTGTATTTGTGACATTTTGGGTTTCTCTTTGTTCTCAGGGAGCTTCTGAGATTTAGCAATTTTGTGTCTAGTGATTGTTTACTGGGTTTTTTTCTTATTGCTGTTTTGCTTGTCACAAAACTTATTTTTTTCACTCATATCCACTTATATTTAATTTCTCCTTATTAGTGGAAAGGGATTGGTTAAAACTAATGAGAGGTAGCTCATTTTGGAGTATCCACCTTTTTAAATTGTCTCAAACCCTGAGTGAGAAAAGACCTCTCTTACATTCAATTTTTTTTTTTTTTTCAAGTATCCATACCAACAGGAATACATACTTGAAAACTCTGAAAGCAAGTCAGTAAGGAACTGGTTAATCAGAGGCCTGATAGTTTTCCTAGTGGGTATGGTAATTTTTGCTTTTGTGCTGGAAGTTACAATCCTAATTCCAGGGAGATGCAGAAGAGCAGAGGCTTTGATATTGTGGTCGCAGAGGTGTGCATTAGGTGAAATGCACAACTTTGAATCCCTTCCATTTAATCAGTATGTATGACTGTAAAAGGTGGAGAGGGATTGAATTCCCATTCCAGAAACAGCAACTATTTAGGAGGAAGCTTCTAGGATTAGTATTTCTTGGGCCTTGTTCTAGTTAAATCCATCTTCTCAGTGTTCTTTGATTTAAGGTCTACGAGGACAATTTAGTACTAACAAAATAATTGTATTTTGACTTGCTTAAAGGTATTCTGTTGTCAAAATACATTTTAAAATAACTCAGACTCAGCCTTATCTCTTGAATATCTCGAATTGGACTTTCACTTAAATTTGAGAATTTTTTGGGTGAGTAATAAGTACCTACTGGAAGAGAAATGCATGTAGAGATGCATCCTAATTCTGTCCAATTTGTTCAGGCTACTGAGTACAGAGTGGTACTAGGAACAAATAAAGTTTCCTGAACTTGATCAAATCCTTCACCTTGGCACAGGGGTAGGTAGAAATCTGCCCCCTCTCTGCAACTGTTCAGGTTTGAGGTTGATTCTGTACTTCATAAAAGCCTGGCGAGATACCAGAAAAATTTTGTTCAGGTTCAGATGAGCAAGCTGGGCTAATTCCAACTTTAATAGTTTCTTTTCTTCAGAAAATGTGCTTCATTTAGAAAGCTGTGGGAGTTGATTCTCATTCATAAGAGATTTTTGGCCTTCTGTTCCACAAGTCTAGTCAGAAATGCTGATAAAATAGAAATTCCAAATCTAACTATCAAACAGAAAACATGATCACAGGTTGATAAATCTACTAGTTTTCATTGCCTCTCTAAAAACTTGCATGTGAAGTTGATGCATGTGCATAAATCTTGCTAGGAAGAACAGCTTGAAAAAAGCTGTCGTATAACTGTTACTGATGAAAGATCTTTTTTTCATTTGTCTTGTAAGTAAGCCTCATGTACTGCTATCTACATTTTTTTGCCAGAATGTCTCTGTGTTGTGATCACCATTTGGTTGATCTCAAATTGAGCTCAAATTTGAAAGCAACATTCTGCTGAAACGCCTGAATATCCATGGACATATTCCATCACAGCACCCGAACTTTCTACACACGGTTCATTTTGGGTTGGTGGGTTTGTGGAAAATCAAAAGAACAGACAGAGTCTAGTTTCCCGTGCCATTCACCAGTTGTTCGAAAGAAAATGAAAGAAAACAAGGAAGGGAGTAATTGTATTGCAGTTGACACATTTTTAGCAATTCAATGTGGAACGAATGAGGACTGTAGAACCATTGAGGCCAAGTAATCTCTGTCTGGGGGAAGGGCAGGTCTAGCCCTGTCCTAATGAGGCAGTGAACTGCCCTACACTCCCCAGACCTTGAGTCCTGTAGTGTGTGCCAGTCATGAAACAGTGGGGTTGGTGCCCTACTCTCCCCTTACCCTGCTTCTGAGTGGCCAAATGGCTGGAAGTCCCACCTGGGGGAAGGGCCCAGGGAAGTCAAGGGGTCAAACACAAGGATATGACATTTCTCTAGTCCCTACCCTCCTCTTGGAGTTTGTATCCAAACACCACTGGAACCCAGGATTTTGTAGCTTTATGTGTCTTTTTCTGTCTTTTCTCCTTCTCCTTCTTCTAATTCCTTCTACTTGGAATACTTTGAGTAACTTAACATCAAATGGGTTTAAAGTTTCCTGGGCTGAATGGGCCAAGTTAATGCTGTGAGAAGTGCTTAATGTTGATGTGATGTTGTACTAAACCTTTTGCCAAACTTCTCTGATTTTTCTAGTTTCCCAGTAAACTTTTGTGTTATTTTGACCTCTTGAGAATATCTTGTCAGTATTTCTCCTCTGTGTCCAATTCAGATTATATGAACCATTGTAAGCCCTTTTAAAAGTCTTGTTGGACAAGTTGACTGGGGACTTATATACAACTGCATTTTGCAAAAAGGGAATCTGGATCTCTCTCAGACCACTCTGAAAGTTAGTTGCTCCTTTAGTGGCAGAGTTGGTGTTATGTATACCTTTGTATAATGAAAACATGTTGACTAGGTTTTTTGAAAACAAGTTGAGCATTTAAGTACAGTACACATGCATAACTTTCTCTCCTAACCCATACCCCTGCTGTCAGATTATGTAGAATAGGAATTGTCATTTTGTATAATTCCTAACTATGGTTAGGTGTCTATTCTTGTTTAATAATACTAGTTCCTGAATTCTATTAAAATAAATTGATTAAGGTGTGTTATTTCTTGGTGCATTGTCATGAGTTTGAGTGAGGCTTACTCCCTTCCCCCTCTGAAGCATTCACAGAGACTTTTCTTCTTTCATCTTCATATTCTTTTTTTTTGGTTTTGTGTATGTGTCACTTCATTAAGCCTTTGAGTTTCCTCCTCTGGATTTCTTCACTTCTCATATATCTTCCTTAAAAATGTGTTTTCCCAAAGTAGATGCTATTTTAGTTGAAATAGGCCAGAAATATCTCAGTTGTAAAACTGTGGTTTATAATCTCAGTCTCTGGGAGGAAACTTGGTGAAAATCTAAGAGTGTTAATTCATGTTGGACTTCCGTTCCACTGTAAACTCTGCCTGCTTTTTTTGGCAAAAACTACTCCCTAGCCTCATCCTGTATTTATATAGCTGGAGATTCACAGTAACCACAATTTATGATAATACTGTAAAAGTGAAGAGCTTAAATATTACATAATTTCAATTGAAAAGACTAATGAAGTGTTACAAACCTGGATCTAAACAAGGATATCCGCCCTGTAGATACATTTTGCGTTGCAAATGTGTCATCTGTCAGTGGTAGAGTAAAATTTAGTAGGAAATAAAATTTTAACAAGTCTCTGTGAGCAGCAAGCAGTACAGTGTACAAGCAAGGAGGGTGGGGGGGTGAAGTGACAAGAACAAAGTTAAAAAAATAATCCCAGTACGATATTTCTACCTCAGTGGTCTGTGACATGATGTATTTATAGGGAAAGGAAAAGCCAAAGAGGTATTTCGAGGCTGAATTTGTCTGCTGCAATGAAGAAATAAGAAGACTTGCTTCCTCGCAGTTTGGAGATCCATTACAGTATAGCTCATTTGGTTCATATTTTCTGTTTGTTTTGATAATTTTTCTTTCTCTCTTTATTTCTCTTATTCTAGTGAAAGAACCAGCTAAGATATAAGCACTATTCTAGGAGATGGTTTCTGATGTATAATGGAGTTAGTTCTGTGGTAGGAAACATAGGGAGATTTTTCCTTCAAGATCTTGACTGAAGTTTGCTGGTATGTTTTTGTGGCTTGCTGGTAAATTGTCTCAGGGAACAGAGCTGATAAAAGGCTTTCACAGAAGAGATGCAGACAGGGCATCTGGCCGATGGATTGCTTTGACCCTTAGTGACAGTGGTGAGAGTGCTGGCCATTTGTCATGCCTAATGTCTCTCTTCAGAAACCTTGCAAAATTCATCTAGTCATATAAATTGCTACGGAACCCTCCAGCTTGCCAAACAGTCAAGGAAATAAGGTGAAAAACAGCAGGCCCAGATCATTGCCTAAACCTGAAATATTCCAAGTTCAGCTGTTCTTGAGTAATAGCATAAAAATTTCCAGATCGGGTCTCTACACTTACATTTCTAGTGCCCATATTTCAGAAATAGCTCGTGAGACTGCTCATTAGTACCTCATTAGACATAATTAGTACTCTTTTCTTTTTTTTGCTAGAAAACACTCATAAAGATTCTGAGGCCTGAATGAAAATTAGAAGAGGCCAAGAATACTGCAAAGAATTAGGTACTCAGTTCAGAATAACATGAAAGATACTTGCAATTGATACAAGATTTTTTTAAATCAAGCTACTCTTTGAGTAAATTTTCATTTTTATTAATTTATATACTGTATCTCTCACATCAGAACTTTTATATTCCACAAAACCTTGCTAGACAGCAAGGGATGAAAGTATGCAAACTGAAGTAGACAAATTCTGAAACAAGTCCCATGTTCCCTTAACCTTACTGACTATTGCTTGTTTCCAATAAGACAAATGACTCAGAAGACTAGTCTCCAAAATATAATGCTAACTAAAACTAATTGATGACACTTAATGTGAACACAAAGATTTTTGCTCCTATGAAGATAATTGCATAATTGTATTAATAGATGTAATTATATTTAAGTATCAGAATCTGGACATTTCTATTCCTTTCCTGACTTCTGTTTTCTCTGCATCTTTTCCACTTCCTGCCCTGAGAAAAGGATAAGTCCTACTATAGAAGTGAAGTAAAACATTGCTTCATTGTATGCAAATCAGCTATGATTCTTGGATTCTCACAGGAAAGAACAAGACACCTAAACTGCACTTCTGCTGTTACAGCATATAAGTATACTTTCAAGAAAAGTCTGTAGTCATCCAAAGAGAGTTAGCTAAGTCCTCCTTTGTGTAGAAGACTGCTTGAAAATGGGTATTTTTCCCTGCCCTTTACTTAGATTGTTGAGGGTTCTGCCAGCACTAAATACATTCACTGGTCCCTGTCATTTGGTTTGAATTGGTGTTCTGCAGGTTCTCAGATCAGCTGGTATTGCTGGTGACTGATTGTCTGATAGCTCTGGAAGCTGGATTGGTGTTGGATATGAAACACTCATTTTGTGTACATGTCTGTATGAAGAACAAAGTAGTTGATCCCCATGATGACCTAGAGAAAGAAAACCAGAGTGGGAGGACAGGCTGGGATGCTTGGGGGAGGATGTCAGCCAGCACAGTGACACCTCTCACTAACCCCAGCCATCGTGGCATTCGGTCCATGAAGGTGAGATGGATGAGGAGCTGCACAGCCCACACCAGAACCTGTGGCTACATCTCACTCACCGTCAGGAAAGCAGGACTGGACTGTGGCTTGAACAGTGGTGGACTTGAAGGAAGGAGGCAAAGACTACTTGTCGTGTGCTTGCATATAAGAAAGCTGAAAGAGATATTTACAGGCATTGCCAGCCTGGAGAATTTCAATAATAAAATTGTACTCAAATCAGTGATTATTTTTTTCCTGTTATTGTTGTTTATTTGATTGCCATTTCCCTACTTCAATTTGCAGAGAATTTAGAGCAGGTTTGCAAACTTCCTTTGACACTAAAAAGGCTAGTTTTGTTTTTGATTTTGTTTTTGATTTGTTTTTTGGTTGGTTGGTTGGTTGGTTGGTTGGTTGGTTTTTGTTTGTTTGCTCTTTTTTTTTTTTTTGTTTTGTTTTGTTTTGCTTTTTGTTGTTGTTGTTGTTGAATAAACTCTTCTGGAAAGATTTTTATGCAGTCACTGAACCCAAAAATTGTAGCTTTAAGATTTATAGCACACTGGCTATAAAAAACTTAAAAGGGGGAATAAGCAATTTTTTTGCCTTTGTATTTTCTCTCTTTTCATAGCAGGTAGTCCAAACTGAAAGGCAAATCCTTACAGCTCTGGAATTAGTAATATACAGATAACACTGTAATCCTGTCAACAGTTTTATCTTTTGCACAACTTCCCGAATCAGCCAGCAAGTACTGTTTTGAGTTTTCTCCACAACATCTTTTACTATCAGCTGGAACACAGAAAGTGATGCAGAGGAATAAGCAAAAGAACTTGCCTCTCATAAATCTGTTCCATTCGATATCTATATAGCATAGTGCAAGCAATGTCATAGAAATTATGTGCTTTTAAAGAAAAAAACTTCCATCTTTAATTTCTGTGCCCAATTGTGGGTTGAGGTAGAACAATCATGTTACAAATAAAATAAGAGTTGAATTTACAGTATTTGGTCTAGATCTCAATTTTATCACACATAGGAACCAAAGAAGGAACACACAGGGAAAAAAGAATATTCTTGTTGCTTTTTTCTGGCATCTTTTTCAAGACTATGCAGTAAGTGTGTTGGCTATGCAATAAAGTAGCTGATATCCATATTCTGTTGTTTTGTTCCAATGCAGTAGGTAACTGGTGTCACAGACATTGATACTGTAAGAGAATCCTTAAACAGAAAGGTTGCTGCAAGCAACGGAGATTTGTGACCAAGCTGCTATTTCTTTCTGTTACAGACAATATAATAGAATTTTAGAAAGCAAGAACTGTGTTTTGGAGAAGGTAACCAGAAAACACCTACTGTGAACTTTTCTATGTATGGATATCTTCTTTTAATTCTGTACTATCAGTAGTTGAGTAAATTCGGACAAAATTTTAAAAATAAGGAACAGCTGCCTTCAGGGAACACACTGTGCTCTTAAACATATGGTAGCAGCATGCTCTTAAAGTGCAAGAAAACACAAGGAGCATGTTTACAGATTGGTACAGTGAAGTTAGCACTATGCAAAACTTTCATGCTGTGCTGCAACCTATTGCACTTTAGTCAGTGTTAACAAAAGTGTTTTTCTTGAGCTCAGCCCCCTCTTGTCAAAGGTTGAGAGGGATGGAGAGTTTGTGCTAGTTGTGTCAGTGCAACCCTTTCAGAACTCTGTGTCAGGAAATGCAGCATTTTAGTTTGGATAAGAGGAAGATTAGGAATAATTTACCAAGAATACAAAGCAAGTGGGGAGCAGATTGGAGGCAGAGGGGAAGAATTTATAATTGGCAGTACTGACTGTACTGGCATAAACAGCTCATAATTATTTGGGGGTAGGGCATTGATGTATTATCAACAATGGACATTTCTTTAGCATCCTTGGTCCAGTGATGAAGAAATCAGAAATTCTTTGAAATGATCAGGACATTGTATTTTTGGCCTGTAAGGATGACATACATTGTTCTGATGATTTTGTAGTTCCAGAAGATACAAAATCCCTGCCCAAGATGGGCATTTGTAAACGATGTGTAACTTAATCCCTCAGATTTTCATGCAAGTTTTAGCCTCTTTAGGAAACACTTCAATACTTTCATGAATCTTAAATTAACTGGCAATTTCTGGAAGACTGGAAAAGAGCTACCACTGTGATTATGTTAAAAAAAAAGGCAGAAAAATGATTCAATTAATTAAAGATTGTCAACAGTTCAGGCAAAATTTGAAAAGCAGATAGGGGAGTAATTTGATGAAGAATTAAGGGATCAGACTAGCTGAAACCAGCCACATAATTCTGTGGAACACAGGTCTCATCAAAGAAACCTCATTTCATTCTTACAACTGTTTGGTTAATGAAGGAACTACAGGCAGACTTTAATAAACACATGAATGATAAATTCAGAACACAGTGCTGACTCTGAAGTACCAGTGAAGCTTGTGCACCTAAGATGTACATGCTGCCTGAGTTTCTTCTCTCTTTTGTGTAATCTTTGATGTCTACTAAAATGTGGGCTCATATTGAGGCTTTTTTCTCTCAAAAAAAAATTTAAACTGTCCTTTTTTACACCAGGGAGCCATTCTCCCCCAAAGCTACAGAGTTAATAGAGTTAGAGCCTTTTACCCCAAAGAGGGTTAAAAATGGTTGAATGTTACAAAATTACTACAAGTTGTTCACGCACAGGCAGATGAAAAACAGTGAGACAGAAGCCTTGTTCTCAAAGCTATGTTAGCAAAATTGAAATTAATACTAAATAAACACACTAATAAACTAAAAACCAGGACAAATTAAAATCCCAAATGGTACCTATACCTGAATGAGATGCAGGACAGCAAATGGAACAGTAATAGTGGTAGCCAGCTATAATCTTCATATGCCAGTGATAATTTTTGTCCTCTTTGGCTACCATTTTCGGATCTATTTCTTTGCCCTACATGGTGAACTATCTCTGGTACTACTAATGGGTGCAGCTGAAGATCCAACAGGCACATGCATGCATTCATGCATGTCATACTGCTATTCAGGTTATGTCCAGGGTTTGACTGACGAGACTTTAGCTATCAATCAGGAGGAAGCTGCAAATTCACATGAGGTTTGTCATGGTTTAATATTTGCAAGTGCTGATGTCAACTTCACATGCACACTGACTACAAGAATAGGAGGGATTTTTGGGTCTTTCACCTTCAGCTTTAAGTCTGATTACTGTGTAACAGAGGAACACCTTTACACAACTCTATTTCTTCCAGAGGCTTACACCATCAGATTCATCCTAAAAAGAAAAGACACTGGCCTAGTAATATGGTTTAGTACTGAAAAATAATAAAATAAAGCAAAAAAAATAAAGCTTTGAAAAATAATTGTGTCATTGAACTACTTCAAGCCCCTGTGAAACAAAGGTTTTAATGTATACACATATGTGCATATATGTTTATACATATTTATTGTTTTCCAATCTTTTTTTCACGTCTGTGCCATCATTGTACATTATGCTGTCAAACAAGAGCATCTGTGACATGCTTTATGCATGTGACAAAAGCTCAGTGTAGGTTTGTGTACAGCAACAAGAGGATCATATCTGACTCTGAAGGCTCCTGTTTTCTGTTTTGAATTATCTTAGTCTTTTATATAAATTGAAAGAAATACAGGGTTCTAATTTACATAATAAGTTCAAACTTATTCTGCTATCCAGAAATAGCTAGGATTCAAAGTTTATGCAGTCTTTACCTGCTAAACTGTCCATGCTGCATGGCACAGGGTACAGAACAGAACAGGGTTTATTCCTGCTATTTAGGGAACTTTCTTCTGTTAATCAAATGTAGTTAGGAAAACCAAGTTTATGCCTAGTTTTTGTTATTTTATATTTAAAGCAGATTAATCAGAGAGAAACATGCAGCACTTGGTCCACTGTTTCCTGGAATTCTCCATAACCTGTGTTTTCATGTGGCTCCTAGGTGTATATATATTAGCAGACAATACTGCTCTGTAGAACCCATATGTAGCCAGCTTGTGAAATGCTGCTGCTGATCAGCAGTTAATGTATTAGTGTTGGCAGGGTCCCAGTGGATTTCTTCATGTGAGTCACTAGTGGCAGTCATCCCTGCACCAAACAGACATGCTGGAATGCATTATGCAGGTGCCAGTCACTGGAAAGATGCTTTGCATATAATGAACCCAGTTTTCCAGGCCAGAAGCTGAGAGAAAGGTATTTATTATTCAAAAGAAAACATATTTTAGTGATGTCTTAACATTTTTGACTGTGCGGTGCAAAAAATGAAGAGAAGTACTTAACAGTATGTTAGACAGAATTTCCCTTCTTAAATTCTCTTCCTCTATCCATAACCTTTTTTCTCAGTGTTTTCTGAGTGAATAGATATTGCCAATGTCTGCTTGGCTTGTGCTGTCACAGTAGATTAGTGATGTCAATGAACTAGATTTGTTGGTTTTTTCCTTCTACTGAAATATATGCTGAATACAAGGATGCAGGAATTGTCTCCTGGGGGAATGGGTGGGATGTGGAGGAATTGAATTTTGCTTGATGATTTTGTGTGTTGGCCTGCACAAGATTCAACTCCAAACTGAGTAAAATTATATGTAGTTACTCCAAATTTAGAGCACTAAAGAAGAAATTCGAATACTGGGAATCAGCTGAGGTGCAGTGGAGAATCTGCTTTTAAAGATGAAGGAATTGATGGAAAGGAAAACTTTGCCAATAAGGGACAGCTCTTAAGGAAATTTTCAGCAACACAGAAGCTGTCTGGGTTTTTATTCTGGCCAATATCTACAGTGTCTGTACAGCTTCTGCATGACTAGAAAAACATCTCACAATTTTTTAACAGCCTACACCTAAAAGGAAGCCTCAGGGCTAAACTTCCTCAGATCTTTCCTTCTATTTCCCTCTACTTCTTTTGCTGCCTTTCCCAAACTGAGAGGCAGGCTTTCAGTGTTTTGATGCTTTGTCCTAACCACGAATTCACTTTGAATCATCCTTATCCTTGGGCTTTATTCTGTTGCTTTTGGGTAACTCTTATTTTCACCACTGTTAATCTGTAAGTGAAATGCTTTCCTTATTAATTTTTCTAATTTTTTTCCTAACTCTCCAAAGGCAGTAATGAGAAAGACTGGGATTTCCTATTCTGATTGCATGTATCACTTTTCACTGGGTCTCACTGAGAAATATTGCTGTCTTCATGGCTCTTGTCATAAGACAAAACATTCTTCATACTCAGAAACATCACTCCACATTTTCTCTGTGATAGACTGCTATGTTAAGTAGTATGTATCTAAAGAAATAAGGATGATACGGTATCTTGACTAGGAAATTAGATTAAAACCTTTCCTGGTACTTTGATTTATTTTCAAAGTCAACTTTTTTTTTTTTTTTTTTCCAAAGGAAAAATGCTACCCTTGCCATAAGGATCGTAAGTCTACTAAACTCATTCCAAGCATTTCAAGTGTGAACAGAGTATTTCTGATGCTTAAACAGAGTGTAGCCAAGCTGAGCTCTTCCAGGAAAAAAGATCTCTGTCTGCTGAAAAATCTGCTTCCTTAGCATTTGCAATGTACTCAAGTGCATACTCTTGATGATGCCTACTCTTATGAGAATTATGTACTTTTGACAATGAGATACAGCCCAGACTTGATGAGATGCATCCCAGAGTCCTGGGGGAATTGGCTGATGCTGTTGACAAGCCACTCTCCATGATATTTGAAAAGTCACAGCAGTCAGGTGAAGTCCCAGGGGTGACTGGAAAAAGGGGATACGTTGTACTCATCTTTTAAAAGGGTAGAAAGGAAAACCCTGGGAACTACTGGCCTGTCGGCCTTACTTCTGTGCCTGGAAACACGATGGAAGAGATCCTCCTAGAAGCCATGCTAAGGCACATGGAAAATAAAGAGGTGATTTAGAACAGACAGCACAATTTCACCATGGGCAAGTCCTGCCTGACCAAACTAGTGGCTGTCTATGATGGAGTGACTTCATCAGTAGACAAGGGAAGACTTTGATGGTTTTACAGTGAGCAAAAGGCAAAGGTGGAATTAATCCCTCCCTCCTTCCCTCCCTCACAGCAGTGGGGGGAAAAAGAAAAGAACAAAAACAAAACTATGAAAGATTTTAAAAAGTTGGAGCCACAATTTTACTAAAAATAAAAATAAATTAGCAATAAACACAACAATCAAAAGAAAAATGTAAGAAAGAGGGAATGATAACAAGCAAGTTATCATGTTTTCCCTTGGAACAAAAGACAAGAGATTTGTCACCCCTGGACAGCCCATGTGGCCCCCTCCAGAGCAAAAATGGGATGGCAAGGACTTATGGGATGATTCCGATGGCAGATGGGGGGTGCTGGCATTGCCTGGAGGAGCTCCTTGCCTGCGATGGTGTTTTTCCTGCTCCTTCTCTGTGGCAGCAACGGTGATGGTAGTGATGGGTGCGTCTCTACCTGTGGAATTCAGTGCCACCCTGCTGGACTGTTTTTTGGCTCAGCTGGTTAGTATTGGCACTGTTGCTCTGTGTCCTTGTCGCACTAGGATGTGGGGAAATGGTCTGACTGGAAACTGTAAAACTCTGCCCCCAGCCCCAGTGGTCTTGGCTGCCTCTCAGAGCTCCAGCACCACACTCCAGCAGCAGCCATGCTGCCTCTTCTCAGCCCCTTGTCCTGCAAAAACATCTTAGCGGGATGGAAAGTGTGGGAAAAACAGTAGCTAGGCATGGGATGCCATGTCCACAGATCCCTTTGCTAAAGTGAGCCAGACAAAATGGCTCCACTTCCATTGCCGGACATGGCATTCCCTCTGCTGAAACCACTCCCATGGCTGTGATGTAAAATGGGATTGTATAAACATCACAGAACACTCCACACTCATTTTTCTGTACCCAGGACAAAAGGTTACAGGTATCATTTATCTGGACTTCTGTAAAGCCTCTGACACAGTCCTCCACAACATCCTTTTCTCTGAATTGGAGAGAGATGGATTTGATGAGTAGACTGTTAGATGGATAAGAAATTTTTTGGATGGACACATACAGAGGTTAGTGATCAGAGTGTCTATGGATGTCAGTGACAAGTGGTGTCTCTCTGGGACCTTGTGTTGGTTTTGCACAGCCTGGCTTTTGATAACAGTGGGAGGGTCACCAAGGTGGCTCCTTTGAGAAGCTGCTGGAAGCTTCCACCATGTCCAGCAGAGCCAATCCCTGATGGCTCTGAAGATGGACATGCTGCTGGCCAAAGCTGGTAATGCCTCTGTGATAACATATTTAAGAAGAAAATAAAATCAAAGTGAGGCACAGTTTTTCTTCTAGCCAGAGAAGAGGAGGAGGTGAGAACATGTGAGGGAAACACCATGGAGACACCAAGGTCAGTGCAGAAGGAGGGGCAGGAGGTGCTCCAGGTGCCAGAGCTGAGCTTCCTCTGCAGGCTGTGGTGAGACCATGGTGAAGCAGCTGTGCCCCTGCAGCCCATGGGATCCACGGGGGATGCAGAGATCCACCCACAGCCCATGGGATCCACGGGGGATGCAGAGATCCACCCACAGCCCATGGGATCCACGGGGGATGCAGAGATCCACCCACAGCCCATGGGATCCACGGGGGATGCAGAGATCCACCCACAGCCCATCCATGGAGCAGGTGGATGCCTGGAGGGGGCTGTGATCCAGTGGGAGACCCGGTGGAGAGAGGGGTCCCTGCTTCCAGGCTGGAGTAGCCTGTCCTTGGAGGACTGCACCCCATGGAAGAGTGACCCACACTGCAGCAGTTTTGGGAGGACTGCTGCTCATGAGAGTGGAACCATGCTGGAAAAGTTAATGGACAACTGTCTCCCATGGGAGGGACCCCACAGTCTCCCAGGGGAAGGACTCCTCTCCCTGAGCAGCAGAAGAAAATCTTGAGTGATGAACTGACCAAAATCCCCATGCCCTGTCTTCCTGCACTGTCAGTGGGAAGGAGGGAGGGGCTGGGGGAAGAAGAGGTGTTTTTAAAGGCTTATTTTACATCTCATTATCCTCCTCTGATTTTGTTAGTAATAAACTCATTTTGTACCTTTAAGCTGAAGCTGTTTTGCCCTTGGAGTGTTTTCTCCCAGTCCTTGTCTCAACTCATGAACCCTTTGTTAATTTTTTCTCTCCTCTGCCCAGCTGTGGCAGGGGAGGGTGAGTGAGTGACTTTAGTGGGTGTCTGGCATCTGGCCAGGGTCAAACCACAACAGGCCTGTATTAGGACCAGTGTTATTTAGTATCTTCATTGATGATATAGACAAAGGAATGTAGTGCACCTTCAGTAAGTTTGAAGATGAGGCCAAGCTGAGTAGTGCAGTTGTCACACCTGAAGGATGCAATGCCATCCAGAGAGACCTGGACAAGTTTGAGAAGTGGGCCTGTAGGAATCTTAAGAGGTTTAACAAGACCAAGAGCAAAGTTTTGCACCTGGCTTAGGGCAACCCCTGGTATCAGCACAGGCTAGGGGGTGAGCAGGTCAAGAGCAGCCCTGCTGAGATGGACTGGGGGTGCTGGTGGATGAAATATTGAATATGAGCTGGCAACATACACTTGCAGCCCAGAAAGCCACGTGTCCTGGGCTGCATCAAAAGCAGCGTGAGCGCAGGGTGAGGGAGGTGATTCTCCCACTCTGCAGGTGAGATGCCACTGCAGTGCTGCACCCAGCCTGGGACCCCCAGAACAGGAAGGAGCAGACCAGAGGAGGACCACCAGGATGATTAGAGAGAGGAAGCACCTCTTCTGAGGAAAGGCTGAGAGAATTGAGATTGCTCCATCTGGAGAACAGAAGGCTTCGGAGTGACCTAATTAGGACTTTCCAATTCCTGAAGGGAGCCTGCAAGAAGGATGGAGAGAGACCGTTCACAAGTCTTCAAAATGAGAGTAGGTTTAGATTATATGTTAGAAGGAAATTCTTCCCCGGTGGGTTTGGTGGGGCACTGCAACAATCTGCCCTGGGGAAATTATCCCTGTCTGATCCCTGGAGCTGTTCAAGGCCACACTGGATGGGGCTCTGACCAACCTCATTTACTGAAGGGTGTCCCCGCCTGTCTTAGGTTACAATGTAAGATGTAACCCAAAGTATGTTTTCTATTACCATCTTCATAAGCTGTTAAAAACAGGTGTGTCAGTGTTCTTTATCTCCTCCATGACCTATTCCTGGTAATTCCCTCTGGGGCCTATGGGCTAATGGGCCATCAGGCCTCATTGAATGACTGATAAAATTACATCATCCCATTGTTAAATGCGCTGCCCAGGGGAGGAACCAAGCATTCTTACCTGCATATAATCTGAGGTTTGGAACACCACAGACAGCCTTTCCTGAATTCCCAGAGGACAAGAGCTTCATAACCCCCACTGGACCTTCAGAGGAAGACCCAACCCTTCTGCAGGATCACTGCTTCAACAAAACCACATCTATTACTCCAACAGGACTGAAGCCACCATTTAATCCGACTGCTACCACCACCCTGCCTGACAGGGTATCAGGTTATATCCTGACTCTGTCAGTTTAAGCCAGTGTTTTCTGCCTTTATTTTAATTTTCCTATTAAATTGTGGTACTGAATCTTTCACTGGTTTGCTTTCAAACTAGTATGCTGCCCAAGGCAGGGGTGTTGGAACTAGATGATCTTTAAGGTCTCTTCCA
This sequence comes from Sturnus vulgaris, assembly GCF_052056855.1. NCBI lineage: Eukaryota > Metazoa > Chordata > Aves > Passeriformes > Sturnidae > Sturnus > Sturnus vulgaris. Next base: position 62,507,720 of record NC_142243.1, on the reverse strand, counting down.
CCTCAAGCCATTCTATGATTATATGACTCCTGTGTCTGTGGCTGAGTTAGAGTTACTGTAGCTTCCACTCTGGTACTTCTGGCTGTAGTAGACATTGGACCAAATTCTTCTCATGTTGATTTCTGTTGTCACCATCTGAAACGCTAACTCTCTGGTCGATAGCAGCATGCCCTTTGTTACACATACTGTTTCTAGATACCATTTCTACAGATACCATTTCATGTTACAGATACCAGTCTTCTAGGTTCATCTCTCCACTGTGTCAGTGAAGGCGAGATCCAGCCTTGGTGTTGCAAGCCATCAGGTTGTACTCAGCAGGAAACACAAAGTTATGATGCTCCAGGACAAATCAAAATCAAACAGACACATGCAGCTCCTTCTTCCCAGGGTAACAACCCCCAATACAAACCCCATTAAACTGCACCTGTGCTATGAAGAATGAAGCCCAAGGAGATTTTACATTGCCTTTGATTATGCAGAATGGAATGACTGCTGCTAATCAATGCTGGGGAAAATGACATCTGTTCTATTAGCCAACAAGAGGCAAGTTTTTTATGTCCTTAGAAATAAAGCGAGCATGTAGCCTTATGTCCAGAACAAAATAAAATTGCAAACAAATGGTGACACTTACAAAATACCCTCTAATAATATTGACAAGAAGTATTCTAACAGATTTCTGTCCTTGGATCATAAGGGAGAAAAAACAGCAATAAAAATGGAGGTATTAAAGAGAAAAATATATCAAAGGAGTTGTTTGAGAAAAATTAAAGAAATATTTTTAGTCAAGAGATATTGGAGCAAGTATGAAAGCTCTGAAAATCTAGACGTAAGTAAGATAAGGAAAAGAAATGATTGGAAATTTCACCTCCATGACCAGAAAACATTCTCACCTTTGGTTATTCAGCCTGGTTCCAACATGTGGATTCCTGAGCTTGAATTGCTTTGCAGTAATTCTTTCCCAACATTTACAGTAGCAAACCTGTAACCTGAGCAAATCTTTTCCTTACTTGTCTATAGACACCCCCAGTTAGCCTGTCCACAGACTCCTTGTATTTACAGCTGTGTGTACACAGGAAGGGAACAGCATAGGCATAGCCTATAGATAAGGCTTTAGGTACAGCCTACCTGAGAAATTATCCATACTCTGAACACAGAAGGATTTTAACCTCATAAGGATAAAGAAAAAATCAGTGGTGCAAGTACAACTGCCACGTTTTTTTATTTATGCAACCTGCACTGTCTCTCAAAGTCATGAAATTTCCCAAAGGAACTTTATATGTCCCATCACTTCAAGGTATAGGAAATGAAATGTTCTTCAGCTTGAATGAGGCAGAAAGAAAAGGAAGCACTGTGAATCTGCTGTGGAAAGAAAACTTCAGCTGCCATCAGAAAACTCAACTTTGGTCTTGTTACCTTGCGATTTTCTAATCATCCTTTTCAGACATGAGCTGTAGGATATTTTACTGGTCTTTTCCAACTTGGTACTCACCTCTGCATCATCAGATGAGTTGCTGTAGCTCCATCTCATTAGGGACACCATCAACACTTTAGCTTTGTTAGTTGTCAATTAATTGAACCCTTTGCTGAGTCTCTGTTGTTGCTTCAGTCTGATATGGAGCAAGATGTGTGGCTCTGCTCCAATAAGATTGGTCTGGAAAAATGGGAACCTTTTTAAGATTTAGAACCTGCAGTTTTCATTAGTGAAAATGAAGAGAGAAACAAAGATTGCAGTTTTGACATCCAAATTTGGACTATGCTAATTTGGCTCTTTCCTGATGTCACAGACTTATTTTAAAGGTCCATTTTCAAGATAAACTATCAAAATTATAGAAATCATAACATTCTGAATGAGATTCCCTTTTATTGATTCACTTTAGAATTATGTGCCAGATTTTTAATGTGGATACATCCCAGCCAGTGTAAATTAGTTATGTTAGCGAATCAAAATGGCCACTGACTAGTAATTTTTTCTGGATACGCTGCAACCCTGAAAAATGCAGCTTAGAAAGTTATTTTCAGTAATGTGGGCAAGTTAGTGTATTGATTTTCTTCTGGCAACAAAGATTGCTTCTGATTGTAATTTTACTTCTCTGTCAGACTGACTTAGATATAAGGCATTTGAGATTCAGGTTTAATGAAGTCCCATTTGTCCAGTTTTACTACATGTTATAGTATCAGCCAATTAAGTCCTTTTTTTTCTGGTTTGATTCTAGCATCTCAAGGGAATTTTCTAAAAAGATTGTGGTTGATGTGCATAATCCAAAATGTTATTGTATTCCATATCTACATGTATAAATTGTTACTGTCTCTTTAGGACACTTGTAGCTGGAAAACAACTGGGATCTTGGGGCAGATGAGGGCTTACCATGGTCCCTTTAAAAGACAGAAGCACTGGAACTGAACTCTCTGTCTCACCTGGTGATCTTTGCTCAAGGGAGAGGACTCCACCTCGAGTTTTTTTCACTTCTCTTTGTTCCTCCCTTGTGTTTTGGACTGCTTTGGGGTGAATTCCGTAGTGCCTGCCCTCAGGGACTGCCGCATCAGGAAGGATGGGGTGGCCCTGCTCCATTCTGAGTCATTCCATTCCACAAACAAAGCCTGGACAAAGTGCAAAAAGCTCTGAGCCTGAGATGCTCCAGCCAGCTGCATCCATTGTCTTCTGACATGAGTCCTAGTCCCTGATCTGGACAATCCAGTCAGAGCTCCATCTGCCAGAGAGATAAGCACAGGGGGAAAGAAGGCAGACTCCATTTTTCCTTCCCTTGGTCTTTCGAGCCATGCTCTAGGCTGCAGAGCACCATCTTGTGTGGGGACAGGATTATCCCACCATTCCAGGTCTCTTTGTTCCTGTGAGGGTTGTGCAATTGGCAATTTTGTGTCTAGTAATTGTTTACTGCTATGTTTGCCTGTTTCTCTTTGGCTTGTGAGTAAACTTATTTTGTCACTTATATCTACTCATGTTCATTTCTTATAGGTGGAAAAGAATTGGTTAATACCATGGGGACAGGCAATACATTACAAGGTGTCTACCTTTCAAATTGTCTCTAACCAAGGCATGGGTGCAAAATGTCATCTTGGGAAGGGGCCAAAGTCTCCTTGTCTTCAGCAAGACCAGCATGAAATTCCAGTTGTTGTACTCTGAGCAGACAAATCTTGAAAGCACCAGCAAAAGTAAATAGTTGTGAGCAAAGGAAAGAAGACTTCATTCTTCAGTGCATCAACCAATGCACATAGTAGGGAGAATGAAAGGAACATGGAAGAAAAAACAAGTTTGGGGATTCCTGAACAATGCTGATCTTAAAAAACATCATAAGTAGAGGAGAAAAGAAGTTTCAGAGAGGAATAAACGTGGATTTCTTTGTTGTCTTTGCCAGGAGACATATACGTGAAAACTGTCAGTATTTTATATTCTGATAAATTAATAGAAAAACAATCCAACCAATATGTCAGCTCTTAATAATATGATACATCTAATTATAGATAATATAATAGCATAATGAGATCTCTGCCAAAGGAAAAAAAAAACCTGCTGTTTTAAAGAGAGGCTGCTTTGTTATTTGAAGCTTTTTATGTGAGCTTAATAGGCACGGACACATCTCTCTGATAATTTTCATGTAATATATGCACATACAAAAATGAAGCAAAACCATCTCTTTATTGCTTGTAATAAGTGTTAGTGAGTGCATTTCAAGAATTGTCATTATATCAAACAAGTGTCCAAAGATTAATGAACTCTAATTTTTGCTTCCTTTCACTGAATAACTTGAAGTTATGAAAGCATACAGTAAAAGTGGCATAAATCATGTTGCACATTATTCTTCTCTCTGATCTACCCCAGCATAGACATATACCCCTTTCTCTGTATTGCCCTACCTAAAAACATAGTTTCTAGATCACTGCTTCTTGTAAAGGTATGGGTGCATATGAATTAACAGAAACAGGAAACATTTTTGGAAACCAAGAAAGTGACATTGAACTAGATATGCAACCTGAGATAATGGGCTGAGTGGTTGTTGTGGCAGTCTGAAAAGGCACGGTTTTTATATTGAGGGAATGCACAGAAAGATCAAGCAGTGGCCCCCCACTACCTGTGAAATCACAGATAAATTTTAAAAATTATTTCCCTGCATCCAAAACTTAAATTGAAGCAAATTACTTCCTTGGTATTAATTAAAGTTTTTCCCTGTGTAAGGTGACTTGGTAAAGAAGATTCTAAAATTTCTTTTATTTACAAGTTTTCCAGCACTTTAGAAGTGCTTTTGGGAAAGCCATTGCTCTTCCCAGTTCTTTAGTTTATCCCTATTAGGAGAAGATTTGTTTCCCTTTCAGAACACTGGATTCTTAAAAGCACCATAGATATTTTTCAGTTTGTTCTTATCTTCTTGAGCTGAGTTTCGAAAGAATAAAGTGCAAAATCACTGCAATTATAAGAATATACCATCAGAAATTTTTCAATCAGAAGAACAGAGAATAATGACAGTGCTGACATTGTTTTTAAAAAATGATGCATTGGTTTTAGTTCCCTGTAGTTCTGTTTTTTCAGTACATCTCTAAGTCTTTCCTCTTTCACGTAGCAATTTACCACAATATGACCAGACTTGAGTGGATGATTTAATTCAATGTGTTTATGGCAAACCTCACACTTATTTAGTAATTCTAGCCCATGGTTTTCATTAATTTTACCATCAGCACTTGACTCTAAACAGGATAGACATGGGAAAAAGGAAGGCAGATCTTTTGAAATCCCTTTTTCTTCCTCATTTTTTTTTTCTTTTTTTACAAAATCAATGGTTTAACAGAATATTCCTTTAGACCCTTATTAGCTGTTGCAAACTGATAAGGGGCAACTTAAGGAGGAGATAGTGTTGGAACATTTAAATAGCATTATTTAAAGTACATTGAAGTATGTATGACCTAAATTTACTCTAACCACTTGCTCACATCTCTGTACTCTTGCTTTTCATTATATGTGACAAGATTTATAGACCTTGTCTGCTGCCATTAGGCTCTGGACCACTGTTTTACCAGCTATAACACAAACAGCATATTGATGACTTTTATCTTTGGATGTTTTCCTTTATAGTCTATTGTAGTTCAAAATCATACAAAGAAAAGTTGATATCACTAGGGCCTTGCTCAGCAACCACCACCTCAAATCCAGGGAAAACTCAATGCCCTTCATTGTGATTTGTATCTGCTAATTTCCATCTATTGCACTTTTTCCTGAAAAGAAATGCCTTCCTGAAACACAGGTGCTTCTGATAATACAGAGTAATGTTTTGCTTTACTAGTTGGGAGACTCATATTCCTTTATTTAGCTACTTTTCATCTTCTAGAACATATGGCCACACGTTTTGGGTATTCATGACACCCTTCCTAGTTGTTTTCTGTGTTTGCTGCCTTTGCAGTTCCAGTGTTTCCTACTCTTTCAATGTTCAAACCCAGTAATTTTTTAAGGTATTCACATGTGAATTTCTTTAGATCTTTCTACAGATCTTTCTAAACTATGGAAAGCATTTCTGAAGAAGTCTTCCTGTTCTTCCCTATGTCTTTACAGTTTCATGGAACATTCATTTGAGTTTTGCATAAATTATGAATGTTTTATGCCTTGAAGGCTGTTCACCTGTATTTTAGGCTGTGTTGGTTGCTGGTTTGCTTAGTATTACAGATATGGAGAAGTTTTTTTTATAATTTCTTAGCAAGCCACTTGTTGCTCAAAGGATGAGCACCTTTCTCTTCTCTCTAAAGATAACTAGACCTCTGCAAATAAATTCTTCTGTTTCAAAATGGCAGAACAACAGACACGAACCTCAGAGATGGAGATTTATATGCAGCTGAAAAGGAAAAATTCAGTGTATTCTTTTCTGACAGGGATGTTAGCACAACTATTTCTGTCCATGTGGTTATGGCAATAACTCTGGCAGTCTCTCAGTTCAAAAGCTACTGAAATGTTAATCTCAAACAAGGCTTTAGATGTGTACCAGTTGTGTCAACAAAGAAAAACCTTTCTCAAAGTAGTACTGATAAACTAGAAATAGAAGAACGTCAACTGCTGAGGGTTAAAGTAGAAGAGATAAGTAATTTTAACATATATTGCAAATAAATCTTCCCTGAAGGTAAAGGTTAGTCCTGGTGAGGACTAAGCAGGAACAGAAAGAGGCTAAATCAAACCACTTTCAAAAATCCTGTTATTCAATTTTGCTTATGTAGCCTTGAAAATCTTTGCTTTGAGGATTCACCATACTGCTAAGTGCAGTGTTGCATACACTGCTGTACTTCTTAATGCTCATGGGCCATTAGTTACTGGGAAAGCAATGCTTTAGGATGAGATATATCCTTACCCAATGCAATAAGCAGGAAAGCTATATGTAACTTCTAACTCAGTCAGTATCTCTTTCAACTGTGATAGAGCTATTTCACCAGTTTGCACTTCTGATAAATTGAGATGGGATGGCTTCACAACAAATGCTTAGTCAAAGTATGTGCAGTCTTCCAGGATGCTACTCGGTACCAAGCAGAAGTACAAAAGGTAAAAATGTGTGGTTAAATAGATTGAAAATAAGATTAAATTTAGGATTTTTAAAAAGATTGTATAAACATGCTTATGGTAGACATTTTTTTACAATGAGAGTAACCCGTGAAACACAGGAAGATGTTTTCCCAGAAGTTGGTAGATACCCCATTCCTTGAAACATTCAGGTTGGGTGAGGCTGTGAGCAGCCTCATCTAGCAGAGGATATCCCTGCTCACTGCAGAGGGAGCATTGGACTAGATGTCCTTTAAAGGTCTCTTCCAACCCAAACCCTTTTATATATATATATTTTTTTTTAACCCTATGTTATTGATTTTTGTACTATTAAAGTACAAGTAATTAAACCTAAAAAGCAATATCTGCAATAATGCCATCATTTAAAGCTAACATTTTTGTATGAGTAAACAACATTCTAAGTGGTTTTTGCCAAGACTAAAAAAAACCAAAACTATTATTGCAACATTTCAGACTTCACATCATTCTTGGGAAGCTAGGACATTTTGTTATCCTTTACATTTCATTAGTTCTGGATGTAGACGCTAAGGACTAAAGGAATTCCACTATTTCACCACTTTGAATTAGTTGCTTATTGCTATGAGTCCTTTGTGTATTTTATGTGGGTGACAGTTGCAGTGTCTTAAGGTGGATTGTGGAAAGGAATATATTCTTTTACCTCCCTTATGAGATAATGAACCTACAAATGAACTTACAAATAGATTAGTGTAAGCAACAAAATAGCCAGGTGGGAGTTTAATGGGTCATTAAAATAACCCTTTCAGTCCCAGCTACAAGAAACAGATGCAAGCTCCAGTGATTCACAAATGATAAGTGCAATACCATTTAGCAACCACATTAAATATACATAAGTTTGTTCCTCTGGCAAATCTCCCGACAGACTATTCTAGTTTCTTATGGGAGACAGCAATGATACCAAAGCAGAAGGTAGAAAAAAGGCTTTGTTCCCTTTATTGATATGTTACTTCTTTGTGAATAAAATCTATTTTTCTCTTCCTGTCCAAGGTTTTGGAGTTAAGTGAGCAATAAATGGAGACATCTAAAAAGGCAACCAAAAGGCTGCTCTACTTCTTTTTTCTTGACTCAGGTAAAATTAATTTTTATGATGAATCTAGCCACATGAACTTTATAAACACAGGCAGACTGGAAGAGCAAAGGAAAATAGAAAATGAAGTGCTTTTGGAGCAATCTACTAGTTTCTCGAAATGCTTTACATTTCTCTCCATACAATTCTGCTGTGGTTCAGAATCCCAGATATGACTGTTGTTCTCACCTTTGGATACAGGAGACCAAGTTTGATATTGTCTGTACTTAATAGAATCATCAGCTGGAACATACAGTCCAGAAGTCATCAAATAGTCCTGCCATGGGCAGGGACATACTCAGCTGGATCAGGCTGATCAAAGCCATGTCCAGGACTGCACCTTGATTGCAGCCTCCTGGGGCATGTGGTGCTCATGAATCCTCACATAAATCGTGTCTACATTGTATCAGAAGAACTTGTTCCAAACTGCAAGTGACTAAACTGATCTAGATAAATTATGTTTAAAAGTCAGAGGAGAAGAAAGTAGTGAGTTTTTACTCAAATCTTTAAACCCGAGTTTAACTTGCTAACTCAAAATAAAGCCCAAGTGTCTCATGTCCACTTCTATTTTAACAAAGTTTATTTAGATGAAAATAATATAGCCTACACTGTAGGTGGGCTAGCTTTTAAATATTTATGAAAATAATACCAGCTGATCTGCTTTGTATTATGACAGGCATAATAGCTTGTACTCATTACTATAAATATATGCCTAAAACTCTTTAGGTTAAAAAAAGTTCTCCTTGATGATAAATGGGTTTTCCAAATCTGTTCAAAAGCCACATCGATCCATTTCAAATGCTGAAATTTTAGGAGGGCATTTCATCTACTGTATATAACTGAAATACTATAAAAGGTGAAAAGAAACATTAAATATAAAGGAGTCTCTAAAAAATTTCACGGAAATCAAAGGAACACAGTTATATGAGGTAAAAAAGAGGATGTAACTGAACCAAAACAAATGTTTTTCAGACATAGTGAGGGAATATATCTAATGTTGTTCACATTTCATTTATTTTGCTTGTTTTATTAGTTTAATCATGGGGATGAATAAATATGGGGGGAGAAGAAATATTGAAAATCTACAAGTGCCATGAATCACTTGTAGATATATATATTTAAAAGAGAAATAATGTTCACTTCTCTGTAAAGTACAAAGACTACAAAATCAGATCACTACACATTAAAACTTTTGAAAGATAGGCTGTGGAATAACTTCCAGGCGGGATATTTCAGAATTTGAAAAGGTTAACTGATAGTGCTCAGTTCGATTATTTCTCTGCTCATGAACACAAATTTTTACACTCTATGTTAGATCGTGTGGGTGATTTGAAAACCAAGTTAACCTAAACACAAGTTCATGTCCTTAAATCTTCCATTCAACTGATCTGTGAACTTGGAGTGCCAAAATAATATTTCCATACCTCTTTTTTTCTGACGTATTTTTTAGGGACCAGGGGTTTTCACCTGTTTTCTCAGAACTACCGGTTCTGAGAAAACCAGTTTTGTCAGAGTTGAGGATTTTTCTTCACTGAAGCTAGTAATATGAATGGCTAGCACCTTTAAAGTAGTCCTTTAATTGTTCTTTAGTATCATGAGAAGCTTGTAATACAGATAACCCTACAAGATCAGGTGTATTAGAAAATGAAGCTGTAATTCTGTATTTTGCAAACATTTGTTATGTTTTTAGGGCAAATTGTGCATTTTCAAGTCCTCTTTTTCTTTGACAGACTGACTTATTTTAAGTTGTCTTTTTAACATGGTGTAGAAAATGTAGGAGACACTTCTTGCACATACTAATAGCCTACCACTTGGAATGGGCCTGTACCAGAGTGATTAACAGTCCCTTCCCACAGAATTGTAGCATCACAGAAGGTTGAGATGGAAAGGGAATTCTGCAGGTCATATAGTCCAACCTGGTTGTCCAGCAGGGCCACCTAGAGCCAGTTATCCAAGGCTATGTCCAGCTGGCTTTTGAATATCTCCAGGGACAGAGATGTCATCATCTCCCTGGGCAATATGTGCCAGTGGTCAGTCACACTCACAGCAAAAAAAGTGTTTCTTGATATTCAGAGGGAACCTGATGTGTTTCATTTTCTGTCCATTGACTCTAGTCCTGTCAATGGGCACAACTGGAAAGAGCCTGGCTCCCTCTTCTTTGCACCTCCCTTCAGGTATTTTTAGATATTGATAAGATACCCTTGGAGCTTTCTCTTCTCAAGGCAGTCCCAGCTCTCTAAGCCTTTCATCACAGTCCCTTAACCATCTGTGTGGCCCTTCACTGGACTCTCTTCCATCCATCCATCCATGTCTGTCTTGTACTGTGGAGCCCAGAACTGGACACAGGTGTCCAGATGAGACCTCACCAGTGCTGAGAAGAGGGAAAGAATCACCTCCCTTGAACTTCTGGCAGAAGTTTTTATAGTACATCCCAGGATACTGTTAGTCACCTTTGCCATAAAGCCATATTACTGGCTTATGAAAACTTGGTGTCCAACAGGACTCCAGGTCCATTACTGCCAAGCTCCTTTCCAGCAGGGGAGTCCCCAGCATATACTGTTTGTGAGATGGTGCATGAAATCTCTGTACCATCAGGGAGGGCACTTGAGTTATCTACATCCTCAGAAAGTGCTATCATCACTTTTCGGATTATTGCTGCTATTTCTCCCCATCAGGTCCTTGGAAAAATTTTTCTTGCAGAAAAAAAACCCCAAAATTTGTAGTTGAGAATTTTGCTTAGTCAATAGGGCATTTCTCTTCAAGGTTAAATCTGTCTTTGGACGCACAGACCCTGCAAGCACCTTGCTAACTGCTGGGGCAGATCTCACTGAAGAGGTCCGTCAGTCACAAATATACCAAGAATGCAAAGGCTGAAAACTTACAAGCTAGGCATAAAACCATATAGAGTTTTTTTCCATAGAGTTGATGAAAAATTTGCAGTCATCTTCCTTAACCTCTGGATTCAGCCTTGTAGGATAAGTTACCACTGAAGGCAAGGAAATTTTTCTTAGGCTGGGCACTGAGGAGCAGCACCTGGGGCTAAAGGAAGTCGAAGTTTCCCATCAGCTTTCAGCTTCAGTGAGTTTGGTGCAAGGCCAAGAGAGTATGCCAGTGCTGGGAAAAAAAAAAAAGTAAAATGTACTTGCAAAAATAAACAGAAGTTTTATCACTGCAATGGTAGTTGGAAACTCCTAGAGATTTTTTTATTTTAATGTTAGTATTGACTTGCCTTCCACAAAATCCTTTGTAAACCCTTTAGGAAATCCTTTGGAAAACTGCATTTACCCTTTAGCATCCCCTGATACCTTTTAAGTAATCTTGCAGTGACCTTTCTCCCACTTAACTGGAATACTTAAACTGTCCAGACTACCCATTAACTTGCTAAACAGGATTAGGGGAAGAAAAATAGCATTTAACCTTGTTTAGAGAAGTGAAATGTATTTCAGACAATAGGATAAGACCGAATCTATAATGAATGTACTACTCAGTCTAGAGTAAAAACACTGGTAAGGTGTCCTTAGAGTAATGCCTCTCTCTGCTTTAAAGTGCTATCAGAGCTGAGGAAAGGAAGCTTTCTTAGGGATTAACTGCTAAGGAACTACAAAATTAGCTTCATTAAATATAAAATTAATTTCTTTAGGCAAGTAGATCTGTATTTAAATTACTGTTATTTTTTGTGATTTTTGCAAAAAAAAAGTTGTGAGAAAAATGTCTACTTTTAGCTAAAAAATAAGTATTGTTTTTATTTCCTTGAGTCTTATCCAACCAGGGATATTCCATATTCAATGAGATTTTTAGTTTCACTTCTAGGTTTTGAAAGAAATAACCTATTTTGCAAATATAAACTTGAAAGCAAAGAGATTGTTAAGCAAATAATTAATAACACAGAAAACAAAAGAAGACTGTATGAAATGTATGAGATGTACTGTTAATAATATCAGCACCTGACTTGACTACATAACTCTCAACGTGTCACAAGAAAAACGTAAATTTTTTTTTCCTTTTTTTTTGAGAAAAGGGAAAAATTCTACTTCTCATTTAAAAACACACTCACTCAAGTGCACACACATAGGTATACACCACACATATACTGGAATCCCTGCGATATTTGGGATTGTTCTTATGGCTCCTACTTCTGCATCAGTTTAGAAAATTTTGTTTTCCCCAATAATTAATAAGAACAGTAACACTTAGCACTTAAAATTCCTTTTGAGTACATGATCTCTCTTTCACACCTTCACGCACAAAAACACATGCACAGTGTGTATGCAGGAAGAAGGAAAGGAACGAGAAAATAATTAAGTTGCTTTACTAAGCTAAATTTCCAGTTCATCTATATATAGTAGCAGTGAGGAATAAGCTAAGTAGCATTATGCAGGCTTATGCAAATTGTTTAGGATGAAGGGGGAGCACAGGTGATAAGAAAATAAATATAGCTTTGAAGTCCACCGGAAATCTGTCTTAATGTTGAGCAAGGCTCTGACTAAAGGAATAGTAAACACACCACAACACAAAGTTGTCTTTTTAACACCCAGTAGTTGTTACCTTAAAGAGGAAGGTAGCTCCATCTTGAGGACTTAAACTCAAAATAGATCCAGTAACATATGTCCTGTTAATTTGACCTAATTAGTTGCTGCTAGTTGCAGGATTTAGGTGAAGAATCCCATTACATAGATTAGAAATAAAATAGAGGGAATCTTGGCCCTTGGTGGAGATCATCTGGAACAGCAGTTTAATGTCTGATACATGCTGTTTCTGGGTACTCTGTTCTTTGCAAGGGAGTGTTAGAGGAGGTGAATCTAATAAGTATCTTCTGCGACTTAGCCTTCTGTAACAAGCTTATCTTTCTATTTGAAAAGCATCATTACTTTTTTTTTTTTTTTATTCCACCGGATTTGGGGATGGTTTCCTTTGGTTTATAATAAACAGCAAAAGGCTATATCTGTATTCCATTCAGTGTTGAAGTACAAGTGCTAACTGGCAGAGAACACTCTGATTGTCTGTAGTATGCTATGTCTTGAAACTATTGTAGGCTTTATAGTTATCATCAGAAAATAATAAAATTTGTAGAAAGGTGCAATTATTTTCTCCAGTAGGAAGTGGCTAAAAATATATTTATTTCTACTGTTGTTGTAAAATTCATATTGTCAATGTACTTTTCACTCTGACAGGAGGCTATGCAAAGGATGAAAATATGCAGGCTTTCAGAAGGCTTAGTCAAGAAAAACTCCCAAATTAAACTGGTGTGAAGTTCTGCCCAAATCAGAAGTCCAGAAGGGAGTCTCATGTCTGGCACTTGAGGCAGATATTACAGAACTTCTAATGAGTGAACTGTGATGAAAAGTCATAGCAGAGCACATTCTGAATATTACCAATAGTAAATACTTGACGTAATGAAAATATACATGGGATTAAAAAAAATCTTGAGCAACTGATAGGCATCACTGAAAGAAAAAGAAAGAAAAAGAAAAAAAAATTGTTTACTAAACCTTTAGTTCAAAAATTTTAATACCATGCTTTAGCATAAGTGATTCAAGGATATGTGTGCCACATAATGTAGAGGTAAGTAAAATAGGAGGAAAACATCTCTGCTGAATATTAATTACTATTTAATATATTTTTTTTAAAAATGATGTATCAGAAATATGGCTATGAGTGAACTGTGTATTATAAACAGCTATAATGCCTGTCTTTATTTTTGCATAAATATTTTATTTTTCTTTCAAGAGTTTCAAGGGATTACACTAACCAAAATGTTTTCCCTTATACAAATTCTGAAATACATCTAAACTGCATTTCATTACGCAAACAAGAACAATTTAGGCTCTGAACAGAGCCATGCTCTTACCTTAGGCAACAGCAGTATTAATATAGAGAGAAGCCTTCCTTGGGAAATAAGCATAGTTATAATACCAGGGCTAATATAGCTGCAGTGAATATCAAAACTTCCTTTGATTTCATGGAACAGGGTCAGCAGATTCATGTAATGTTGTTAAACTCTGCCAGCACCCTGATGCCAGACATTTGCAGAGCTCCTAAAACGAGAATGGAGTGTTTGACCTTGGTCTGAATTCTACTGAGTTTGTTTTACAGCTAGAGGATTTTTAAGAATGCTTTGGTCAATCAGATCACCTGCATAACAGAAATTTCCACCAAATCCGCTAATTGGTTTGAGTAATTTTCATTGTTCTGCTGCAGGGACGAGTACTAAGAGGTTGGGGAAGAAGGGCTCAGTTTTGTTTTCTTTTCTTGGTTTTTCTGAAAGGATTTGCGAAAGGAAGTCTGTGGAAACTCAAAAACATTTGTATTTTGCCTGCGAACTGATCTAGCTTTACATAATTTCGGGGGTTGGACTTTGTTGTTTGGGGTTTTTTTATATATTGTCTGTAAAGTTGGCTGAGAAAAAGTCTGTTAACCAAGCTGACTAGGAAAGATAAAGTAATATCTTTACTAGAGGAAACCCACACAGTTGCTTGGGTGATTTCTTAGCCTGGGATTGCAATGTGATTCTGAAGATAACCAATGTATTGAAAGATCCACCTAACTTAAAGGAAACCAGGGGAAAGGTTGTCAGCTGCTGAAGGCTAACATGATATTTCTAGTCTCCAGACTGCAGTGGCAGCCCTGAACGAGCTGTGTCCAGACCTGGTTACTGCAGAAACACGTAAATATAGAATGGAGCCTGAGCTGGCAAGCTCTGATACAAGTGCAATGGGTGTCAGTAACTGAGCTGGTACCTCTCTGTGTGGAGTTCCACGGCACCACGAGGGTGCACCAGGACATTCACAGCTGCACTCTGGCATTTTGCACTACGGCATTCTCTGCTGAAAAGGAGTATGCTCTCACTTATATATCTAAAATGAAATTTTAAAAAGCAGGTGCTGTATGCAAGTGCTGTGTAGGTTTTGCAGCTGGTTTGTGATTTACTGCTGATGTTTTTTAATCAATATATATCATTGTTGTATACCCCTTGGCAAAGTGCACAACAAATTGCTTTAAAGAAGCTTTGAAACGTTTTCTGTGTCGTTTTTACCCTCCTACCATCCACAGGCTTATGAAGGAAAAATCCTGACATTTCCCTGAGGTAACAGGGAGGATAAAGTAGGAAGTGGTGAGACAGAAGCATGGCCAGATGGGGTGTGGTATTTAGGAAAGCTCTTGAGAACTGTGGCTTACTAGAGAATATAACAGAAACAGTGAATGAATTCTTCATAAAAATGCATCGACCTTCTTTCCTGAAATTTTGCCTTTTTAATTGAAGTTAGATGGCTCTAACTTTAGATGAAGAATAAATAAATCAGAGGTGATACAGTATTGATGCAGAAAATGAATGACTGGTCAAAAGCTGTAAGGATCTGGCTGACCTGCTATGTGTCCATTCTGGCTGGAAAGCACATTGCTTGCTCACTGAAGAGATTCATTAGTATTAATATAGAAGTTCAGTAGGTCACAGAAATCTCATGCTCTCCTGGAAGGCTTAAAATAGAAGAGAGAGGTAAAGGATTAAAATGCTCTTAATGCCAGTACTCTCTGCTCAGCAGAGGTCTGGAGAAAACCCATCCCCTTTCTCTGCTGGCAAATTTGCCACTTTAGGCATATTATTTTTCTGTCAAATGTCCTAATTGCTTCAGCAGCAGTCTTGTCTGACAAGTGACTTGAGGTCAAGGCCTTAATGTAATTTTTTTCTCATCTGTTTTGTTTTTTTTTTTTCTCTCCAAGAGATTACACAATTAGACAGACTTCTCTACAGATAGAATAGTGATTAAAATAATCTGAGTGATAAAAACAATGTGCAGTCCAATGGAAACTGAACAAAACTGCTATTGTTAGACCTGAGCAGAAGCTAAGGCACAGGTTTGTCACTGAGTGAGAAGCGCTCTTGCTAGGTGAATTCAAACTTGCAGATAAAGTTGTTTAACTGTGGAAGTGGTATGTATCAGAACGGTGTCTTTCACTCCTTCTCCATCAAAATGCATGTACCATAAGTCAAACTTTAAAATCACAATTTTAAGGAACGGTCATTATAATGCTTATGAGACCTGTTCAGACAATTTTCAGCATTTCAGCAGCCTCTTAGAAATCTAGTCTACATTTCTTCAAAAAAGACTGTGAATGGAGTCCCCAGATTGGTTTCAAATGAAATTTGTGCATGATTTGGAGAAACATACTTTCACTTTTTTTAAACTTTTCCTCAAAATCTAGAAGTTGGGAATTTAACTCAGAGATCCATGAGAGGAGGAAAACACTGTTCAATTTTTAAATTTAAACCTGGTCATTCCTACCATTTTGTGCTGGATCTTTTCTGTCCTGCCCATATCACTGCTTTTCTCTCACTAGATAAATTTCTGTGGTGGCATTAAGAAGCTGCGCCTGCTAGAATGAGTCTGCAGAAATTTCTCAATAGCTTTATGCAGAGTCTTTAGTCTTACTGTCAGAGACAATGAGAAGAAAAAGAGATTTCTATCCCTGTCTCAGATGATAGAGCATGGCATTCTGTTACAGGTAAGCAATACTAAATATGGATAAAAGATGAAAATCTTTGCAATCCTTACTCAGACAAAAATTGCCACAAGAAAAAAAAAATCTATCAATGCAGAACTTTCATTATGCTTAGTTCTAAAATTGTCCTGAATCTGAAGAGCTCCCCTTTTATGAAAGGTATTGCTTTTAAAGACGATCTCCACCTAATGCACCAGGCAGTGAATGCTTGAAACTGTTATAGAACATGAGATAGAAAAAGCAAGTACTGAGTTCAGTAAAGTAAAATAAGATTATAGTGAAAAATTATTGAGTTAGGAATCTACAAGCACAAAGTAAATAAAAAAAGATTGGGGAAGCAGGAACTGAGTGGGAACTGAAACTCTGAGTAGCTCTTTAATTCAAGACTATGGTCCAGTAAAAGGCAGTGGGACTTGTAATTAGTGTAACCTAGATCCATATACAGCCTGGCTCCCCATAAAAATTGTTTTTCACTTCCAGTGACTCAAATAACCAGGACAATTTGCCTCTCAGAAAAAAAAAACTAAAAATCAGATAGGTTTTGCAGTTCTAGAGATGATAAAGCTAGGCTCTAATCACTTTTTCTTGTCAATACTACATTCATTCCCAGAGCAGTCTCTGATTGCAAATGGAAGAGCATTCAACAGAAAGAACTGACTAGGTTCTGGCCAAGGTCCAGTATTCTGGGGGCAATAACTACCAAAACCAACCTCATATCTTTCTTAGAAATGAGCCAGAATTTCACTACAGTCCAAGTGTCGTTTATAGTTCAAAAAAACCTCAGGAAAACTACTGTCATCTGCAGCAGAAAATGTGGTTCCATGTCAAGTGCATTCCAGCAGTTTTATAGCTGGTTATTTGCTTTAATATTATGCCTGTCTCAGACAAAGGCTTTGAGGTTTCTTTTCTGTATTTGTGCCATCAGGTGTTAAAATTTGGGCTCCTCGCTATGGAGAGTATGGTGAAGTATTTGCCCTGTGATGTGAAACAGTGTATAAAGGATGGCAGAGTTTCATTAATCACCGTGTGGCATTTCCATACACCTACAGTGTCTAAGGAAGATGAAGCTTCAACAGTTCACTGCTTCCCCTTGACCTAGCAAGAATGAAGATGTATGTGTTTCATACACATCATCTTTCTCTGCTTTATGCAAGCACTAACTAACCCAACCTGAGGCTGTAAGAAGCATGAAAATAATCCAAACCACAGGGTGTCCTGTAGGGAATTACTCACCTTCCATTTCCTCAGCAGAAAGCTGAGAGCCAGAAGAGAAAAATGATAACTGCTAGCGTGACAACTCTTTCAGTGAATAGTTCCTAGGGCTGGGCAACTCGGTGCCACCTCTTATACTTTATGAGATGTGAAATATTAGTTTATCCCTCAGGATATATGAACTCAGAAAAAAAACTGAGGACAGGTAAAAACACAACAGTGTGTGTTTGTCTAATATATGTGTGACTGAAGTGAATTTATGCATCAAAATGAATAAGGAGATTAATTTATTAAGCTTTTCAAACACACAAGAGATCCCGCAAAACAAAGGAAGTCTCTTTTTGTTTGTCAGATTTAATTTCATTTCAGCTAAACATCTCTTCCTGTTTCCAGTACTCAGGCCAGCAATCCAACCCCTTTACTTTCTTCTGGAAGGATGTTACAGAACTCTAAATATCAGCTGTATTTACAGTTCTGCAGTGTTTGAGGGTCTAAGTCACAGTCTAGGAAACCACCATGAGTTGCATCCTGTGAACACAAAGTAAAGTCATTGTCCCAGGTGTGGAATATTTTGAATCTGTAATACACAGACTCCAGCAATGTTAATTAATTCTCTTTTCCAGATGAGGACTGTTCAGATTCAAAAGAATGAGTGCATATAAGTCTGTAGGGAAATGGCCTAATATAAAATACTAAAATATTAATATAAAAAATATGTTGCCTTAGATTATGTATCAGAAAAATTTTTAATGCTGCTTTACTATCCAGAAGTGAAGTACCAACACCATTCACAGCCATAACAAATCTTAAAGAATCCCTGCCTACTGCTGATCTTAACACTTTCCAGCCCAAATCTGGAACCAGAATCGGACATCACTGACACAAAAATCAGTGATTAGATCTTCATCCTATGCATGACAGTACAATTTTGCTTTGATTCTGGAAAGTATCCCTGCCCTGCCTTTGAAAAGCCAAATTTTCATAACCTTAGTCTTCTATTTTGACATTTTCCTAGACCTGACTCTTACAAATGCTTGACCCGAACCTAAAAGAAACACTGGCGTCCTTTCTCTAATCTTTGGTGAGTTTGAAATCAGCCTCGTAATCCCAAAATTAGATGCAATGGTTACAAAAAAGCATATTGCAGTGTATTCTTTTGTGGCAACTTGGTAATAGTATCTGATAGCAGCATTATAGGCAGAACTAGAGGGTTTTCCCCTAAAACAACGCATCCAAATTCTTGATGAGGCACGAAGCACAATTCTGAGTGGGGTGATAGTCAACTCCTGTCACAAGAGTAACCCTCCACAGCCACTGACTGATTTGTACTCCTAGACAGGCAGAAGTGCGCACAGAAATGTGTTTTCTTGAAAATGTTCTCTTTCACTACACTTTCTCCCACTGCATCGGAGCTAGGAGGCAAAGCAAGCAACATCAGAATATTTATTCAGTCAGATACTACTTTATTTCTGCAAGGAAGCAGGATTCATCTATACAAACATATATATCTCTATATATATATACACATATATATATTTACAAAAGTATTTGTATTTACATGTATCTCTATGTCTTTATATGTAGATTTTTTATACATGCACACATACGCACATATATATGCATGCATGTATGCATGTATGTATGTGTATATCTCTATGTATATATTCATGCATCTATGTGTATATATATACATATATATATATATATATGTGAATAGCTGCCAGGACAGGCGGGCAGCGAGGGGTTGCCAGCCATCGGCCGATGCCAGAGGCCCCGGGCGCCCGGCAGAGGGAACGCGGGGCGCTCTGCAGGCACGGCGGGTCCCCCGCCGCTCCCGAGTCGCGGAGCCCCGGTGGGGACGTGTCCGGCTTCCCAAGCGATCGGCGCGCAGGCGCCTCTCAATCCCCAGCTCCGGTGAGATGCTCTCGAACCTGGGAAGGGGATCGCCCTGCCATTCCCTGCCTCCTTCTTTCTTTCCGGCCCCTATGCAGCACTTTTCCTCCAGACCCCTGGCTCGGATTAATTTTTTTTCTCCCTAGTGGCTATTTGTTTTTTTAACGTTGCCCACCTCACGGGAGCCCGTTTGCTCTCCTCTGTAGCTCCCGCTCCTCCAAATAGCGTTATCTGAAGGCAAAGCCGCCTGTTGATTATCCCCGTGTCCCCTTTTCTGAGCTTCCACCCACCCTTTGCCCCCACCCCTCCCTCTGTTTGATTCCAAACCTTTGGATGGTGTTTTGGTGTCATTAGGAGATTAACATCCCTGGAGCACCAGGGGAGGAGGAGTAGGAGGAGGAGGAGGAGGGTGGAGGGGAAAGCGAGACTGCAGGCAGGAAGGTTGGCACATTAGCACGAGTGAGACTCTCCTCCCGCCGTCCCAGCCACCCCCGGCTCCTGGGTGGCAGCGGAGGGGGCGTCTGCCGGCGCGGCGGGCTGCGGACGGTGGCAGGCGGGTGTGCCCGGGACCCGCGCCCGCGGAGCGCCGGCGGCTGCCGGCGGGCGAGCGGCGGGCGAGCGGCGGGCGAGCGGCCGCGGCTCCTGCGCGCAGCCCCCCTCTCTTTTATGAGCAGCGAGGAGGCAAAGCGGCAGCGGGGGACACCTGGAGGAGCATTTCTTCCCCGGGTTTATGAATGGCACTGACATGGAGGAAATACCGTTTCAGAAAGTCAAGACCAAGAGGAAGAAGTGCTGCCACTGCTGCTGCTCCCCGCCGGCTGCCGCGGCGTCGGGAGCGGGAGCCGGGTTGGGAGACCCCCCTCCCTTGCTGCTGCTGGATGCCATCGCCTGCGAGGACGAGTTTGACTGCAAGGAGCTGGAGGCTCTCTTCCAGAGCTACAACCTGAAGCTGGAGCAGACGTCCACCCTCAAGGCGCTGGCCGTCCTCATCGTGCTCACTGCCAGCCTAGCCCTGGTGGAGCTGCTCTCCGGCCCCAGCCTGACCATCTCCAAAGGTTCGCACCCGGTGCACTGCATCATCTTCCTCTCCCTTTTCATCGTCACCAATGTCAAGTACCTGCAGGTCACCCAGCTGCAGCAGATCGTCAAGCTCACCTTGCTCTTCAGCTTCACCTTTTCCTTCCTCTGCTGCCCCTTCTCTCTCGGCGCCTACGGCATGGAGCCGCCCAGCGCCCCCGAGCAGGGCATGTGGCAGCTCATGCTGGTAACCTTCGTCTCCTACTCGCTGCTTCCCGTCCGGACGCTGCTGGCCATCGTCTTCGGGCTGGTGGTGTCCGTCTCCCACCTCATCGTCACCGCCACCTCCGTCAGTGCCAAGCGGCAGCGGCTCTGGAGGACGGTGAGAGAGGCCGGGCCGGGCCGGGCCGGGCCGGGCACTGCAGCACCGCAGAGCCCGCGGTGCCGGCCCGCCGGGGGGAGGGAGAGCGGAGCGGCCCCGGGCGAGGCAGGAGTGCCCGGGCTGCGCCCGGCAGGGAAGGGGCGAGCGCGCACCTGTGCCTCAGGCGTCTGTGTCTGTAGTTGCCGAAAGTTTCCGGGAGGCAGGGGGGGATAGGGCGGCTCTGGGGAGACGGAACCTCTCGGCTTTGTCTCTCCAAGAAAAACCGGGGATGGGGCAGGGAAGCCAGCGATACCGTGCCCCACTCCCGGGGCAAGTTCAGAGCACCGCATGCACGGTCAGTGCAATGCAGCGCGCATCAGTAACACCACCTGGCTCTGTACAAACTTGGCACAGACAATAAGCTGCGTGTGGTTATAACACCTCCACCGAGTTGGTTCGTGTCCTCGCTGTCTCAGCCGTGGGCCCTTCGTACCTGTACACAGCCCATCTGCGGGTGGGGGCTCTGAGGAAACGATGTGAAATAGGTGGGACACTCAAAGAGGGAACTCTCCCAGCAAGCGGGGCATTCCCCCTTCAGCTTCCCCATGGCAGCTGCTGCCCCCTTTCCACAGACATTACCTACGATGGCAGTGAGCTTCCTAGCGATTCTCTCTCCCCTCTGAATTAATCCAGCAAAACCTCCGTCTGCAGCTAGCATCTTTAGAAACGTGCTGCTGCACTCTCCCCTCCTCCCCCGAGGAGCTATTTATATCCCTGCAGGGCTTTCTCCGGCTCTCGTGGCCTGATGGGCCGCACTGGCAGGGGGAGGAGGATGAGGAGATACGCGTATAGGAAATGTGTGGGCTGGCAGTCGGGGTTTGCCACTGAAGGCTCTATTATGTGGTGCGTCTGAACCGCTGGGAAAGAGGAATTGAAAAAATTTTGTGTCCTTCCTTGTATGCATTGATTATGCCTGCCCTCAGGAGAAGCCACGGCTTCTGTCATCCAGATTGGTGTTAAACAACAATTTAATACAAAATTGAAGTACTTAGCACATTACTTCTGCAAAATGCTAGTATTATTCTCCATGAGCGTGTAAGGCTGTGTTGCGATGCTAGGACGTACACAGTTGACATGGGCATAAACGCAGCAGAACTGTACACCTTTGTGCCTGGAACTGTGAATTCCTGGATCCTTCTTCCATGCTCGCACAGACACACACACCCCAGTGTGACATACATGCACAGAATAGAAATATACCAGGACAATCACTGAGTGGGGTTACTGAGACAAACAGGATTATTGATGGCTTCAAGCTGCTGAGCTGGTGGACAAAATAAATTGTATATTTTGAAGAGGAAGAGAGAGATAAGCTGAGCTTTATGATTTACCCAGATAATCTGATGGTCTATTTTTAAATATGTGATTTAGAGTTTCCAGGAGAGGGGAGAGCTGATGAAATGCGGGAGCACGGAGAGAAGCCTTCCTAAAAAGCATCTGGAAGGATGCTAAAACCACTAGAATATTCTTTTTGAATAAGGCTGAAGATAGCTCCTTTTTTACTGGAGTGCCAATTAGTCCTTATGGGAGTCCAGGCTATCCTGGCTACCCTGACACACAGGCAGACTTTCCTTGATGCCAAGCTGCATCTGCTCTTCTAGATGAGTAACATAAAGAAGCTGACAATAACGTCTGCTCACTAAATTATCTAACCAAGGTCGTGAATGTGAAACATTTTGAAGAGAAGAAATCTGCTAGCTCTCTCCATTCACACTAGTTTAACTCAGTTATTCAACAGGCAAGAAAGTGGCTTGAGAATGCGTAGAAATAGTTGACTAACGTCTGATGTAACATATCTATGCTTCTTCTTCATCACCATCTCCCCCACCAGAGTAATTTCAATGGTTTGTATGCAGTTCCCAAAACAGTATGCTTTGCTGATAACAGGAGGCAGAAACCGGCTCAGTCAAGAGAAATAACTGGTCTGTGAACTTGTGTCACAGAAATGCACACTGATTTGTGGCATATTGGCAAGGAATAAGTCTTCTGATTTGAAGACCATCTCCATGTATGAAAGGGACTTTTCCCGTACAAAGAAGTTTTTTTCCTTTTCCAAAGAACAACTTTGTAATGGTTGGGTGTTTAAAGATAAATAAAGGCCACCTCGTCTGAATTTTATTTGCTTGGCCTGAGGGCAGCTGAGCCTTTTTTGTAAGGGCTAGAATGGACCTTTCCTCGTGACTGGGATCTGCTTCCCAGACACTGGATATTATCATGACAGCCCCTGTGCTTGTAGACACAGCATGCAGTTGGTGTGTCAGGGAAGCAGGACTGCTCTATGCAGAGCTGAATAGTATGAAAGGCTCTGTTCTCTCTCCCAACCCCTTGCTCCCTAGCCCCAAGCAAGTGGATGAATTTAAATTTTTATACAAATATCTGAAGTATCCAAAAATGTAGAAACACTTGCACCAATCACTGAGACTGGTATTCTGTTAAAGAACTCTGTGATTTGGGCAGGGAACCAACTTGGGAATCAATTTTATTTTTGTTTAGCCTGAGCTTTAAGAGACTGCAGATCTAGTAGCTTACATTGAAGTTACACTGGAAATTTGTCAGCAAGACCAAACAGTTCATGTTATTTCAAGTTCAACCCATTAAAAAATAGGCATAGCTAAGTTAAGGGATTTTATCTGAAGTGAGCTTTTAGATGCTCATCTTCTATTTCACGAAGTGTGAAGAATCCCTGTTTGCAAATCTTTGAATGCCAAAAGCCTCATTAACTTCAATAGTACTGCATCAGAACCTGAGTGTGTCCCATGGCATGCTTAACACTTGCATTCTTTTAGACGTAAAAATTCTCTACGTAGTAAAACCAATGCTCTTTTTGGCCAAGACTTCTATTGAGTAAAGCACATTTAATTTGCAAGTGATTGTTTTCTGACAGCAAAATATTGTCTATGGAGATCATGCCATGCCATACCATGCAGAAAAGCAAGTACAGGGAGGTGATGAGCGCCAGGTCAGTAATATAACAGAACTTGAGCTTCATCTTTCCACTCAATAAGTGTTTTGCTCATCACATGAAAGAATCCAATCTACTAATATGTCCTGCTCCTTTCTAAATAGTAGTAATAGATTTTATATATATATATATAGGTAAAAGTGCAATCTAAAAAATATGCACAGTACTTGGGGGCAACCTTGATTCCAGTTAGTATCATGTCAAAGACGTGTTTACTTCACAGCTGGTACTGCATGTCTTATCTAACATTGTGATAAGGACGTAAATGGTGCATATAATCAATATCGTATTGATCATGCTAGTTGGACTCTCTCCTTTCCTTCAGAATCATGGAACAAAATGCTCCTGCCATATAAGGTGACAGTGTATCCACAGATGGCTGAACCTACAAATGAAGTTTTAAAAGCTTGGACTCTCATCTCTTTTTTTCTTCTTCTTTTTTATTTTTTTTTTTCCCGCTACAGATTCCAGATTTATGTTAGGTGCTTCAGAGCCCTTACAGAAATAAAAAATCCCGTCTGAAGGATCTTAATATAATTTTTATTGTAACACAGTGAGTGGGTGTTAGAGACATGAGGACCAGATGGGGTAAGGAAGGCAAAGGCTGCTCATAGAAATTACTCAGTGGTGGCATATGCACTGTTTCATGTCTTACCATTAAATAACTTTTTTTGGCCCTCTAAATATTTTTGTCCCCTTTTTATAAAATGTATGCTTATTTCCAGAAAATTAAAAACCAAATCATATACCACCAAAGTACTCTCACACATCACAGAAGTCTTTGCGAAAGAGCAAATTTTTCACAAAAAACAGAATTCCAGCATGAGGAAAAAAGAATGGTGCTATCATAAACTAGCACAATATTTTTCAGAAGTGTGGTGAAACAAATGTAGGTTTCAGTTAGTTTGTTTGGGTTTGTGGGGTTTTGTGGGTTTTTTTGTTTTGTTTTGTTTTGTTTTGTTTTTTACCGTTGTTGTTGTTGTTGTTGTTGTTGTTGTTGTTGTTGTTCCTGGGAGGTTTTTTTGCCTGCGTTTAAAACTGATTTTATGCATGTATTTATTTATCTGTATGATAGCACTTTTATTGATTCAACAAGTACCAAAACTTTAAGTTGGGATTAGATAGACTGTGTAAAGGATAATGTGGGGGAAATTGGTATGATTTATTTAAAATAATTATTTTATTACTTAAAAGTTTATTTTATAATCTTGACTATTTGCAGGTTAGTGTGATAGTATTATAGAATATCACAAGGAACTGTCATGCCAAAGTTAATCTTATTTCTCCTGGTGTTTGAAAGGTAAATAATGAACACATCACTGACAGAACTGATAATCTCCACACCTCTGTCTCTCACACAGAAGGCAGAGTCTAGTTGCCTAATAAAACGGCTGGTAAATCAAAGACAGTTCAGCTCCATTGTCATTATTATTCAGTGCAAAATTCCAGTTTTCTACCTCATGCATATAAAATACTGGTGAGGGACTGTACTAGTTCATTCTTTGTGATGCTTTTCAAATACTGGTATCAAGAATATCTC
This sequence comes from Sturnus vulgaris, assembly GCF_052056855.1. Lineage (NCBI taxonomy): Eukaryota > Metazoa > Chordata > Aves > Passeriformes > Sturnidae > Sturnus > Sturnus vulgaris. The sequence goes on along the minus strand of NC_142243.1, from coordinate 62,482,545 downwards.
TAGAATTGCAGGCATATCTATCCACTAATAATCTGCTTGAATTCACTATTTTCCTCTCTTTCCAAAGATAGGGAACATTGTTTTTAGAGTTTCTCAGTATCTCTGTGTAATTCTAAGTTTCATATTTAGTCCATGTTGAAAGATTGTTAGAAGTGGAGGGGGGGCAGGTTGGGATTTTTATTCCTTCCTTGTCAAGCGGTATCTTAATTTGTGGCATAGGCTTTGCCAGGTTTTGACCACAGTCATTTTATCTAGGGGCTGAAGGGTAGGATTTTTTGTGGAATGTAGATTTCAGGATCTTTTTCCACACAGAGATTAGTATGCTCTTGGCTTCCTGAGTCTGCAGACTGCTGACACTGCTACTCTTCATGGGTTTCCAAAAATTAACACCATGCTGATGGTTCTGCATGGTTGAGAAACAGGAAACCTTTGAGAAACTGTCAAGAATCACATGACTTGGAGACATAGTCAATAACAGTTTATCTGAGAAGTTTAGTTGTTATTAATAGGCAAGATACCAATATTACTGAAAAAAGAGGGCTTATATTCAGAAAAATATTAAAAAATAATTTTAAGAAGTTAATACTGTTAAACACTCAGTTTCTACCCACTTTCTTTGATTTTAGGTTCTCCTCCTGCTTCTTTAAGCTCTAAGAGAGGTGGCTTTCATTCTGCTGGTGGTATTGCCTATATTGGGAGCATCTGGAGTCTTTCACAGGAAGGAAGGGGATGTTCATGTTAATGCTGATAATATGCATTTCACTTCCTTTGTTGTTCTACAGCTCCATGTTTCATCTAAATTTTTAAAATAGTTTTCTTGCATGTATGGTAAATACTTGCTCTTTGTTCTCTTTGTTGCAACTAATACCAGATCCGTCCATCTTCATGTTCACATTTCTTTAACTGACTGTTGGGGAGTCTTTTTATAGCTATGGGTGTTATCTTCAATACCAAGTCTATGCTGCACCTTTTGTAATCCCATGCTTTTACTCTACACCACCTCCTGTGTCTCCTCAAGACCTGTACTGTGTTTCCATAGGCCTACATTTCTGCATAGTACAGCACTGTGTTTTAGTCATAAAACTGTTGTGCTAATATACAAAGATTGCAAAAGTAACATAAATGAACTAGGGAGATCTGGTCAACTAGGGAAAATGTTTAAACCAAGTAAAACAATGTGCACATGAGCGAAAAAAAAAATAAAATATATGTGTGTATATATATATATATTCATCCTGAGAAGCTAAACTTTTAGTCCAGAACAAGCCTGACATGACTCAGTTTGGAGACCTTGCAAAGTTAGTGCATAACTAACATATTATTCTGTTTAGATGCAGTGCATTCCTTCTCTTGACATTCCAGAAAACATTAGCTAGCATAAAATAATGTTTTCTTTCTATCATGGCTAGTTATTGTCTTTAACTTTCTACTGTCTTTACATCTCTTTTCTGTGTTACCACGGAGTGGTACAAACATAACTAAATGCAGGTGGCACATATGGAAAACCAGAGATGAGCCAGAAAAGAATTGTTTCTTGCTCCTTGTAAGCTCTTGGTGGTGCCAAGAGGGAATAATTGTTAGAAAGTATAATATGAGTGCAAGAAAGGCATAGTTTCACACAGACTTCATGTTCTGCTTAATTCATAACATTATAAGAAAATTTCATCTAGGACTTGAAATTTTTGTGGTTTATGACAGGAAGAATTCAGGCAGTATTAACTCCTATAAGACCCTTGCTGTTGGGAAAGTAAGGAAAGACTGCAAGCAGAAGAGGCTGATTCAAGTTTTGGAGCTGAGCTTTGTCTTTGGTTGACTATGATGGATGGATATGAGGGACTATCAATGAGTAAAATGTAATCCTTTTTTTTTTTTTTTCCCTCAAAATTTCCAAATTATGTGATTTTCTTTCTTGCTTTCTTCCTCTGGGAAACTTTAATGGAAGAAACTTGCTTTGCTCCAAATTTTTAAGATACATACCTAGAGGAATTTGAGGAAACAACATAGTTACTAATTTGTTGTCCAGCTGTTTATATTCTGCATGAATTTACCACATGAGCTGATTCCTGAAATAAAATCACCAAACACTTCATACGTACAGAAAAGCTGTTTTCTCCATCAGTATTTGAAATAATGAAAAAATCCCAGAAATGTAGCTCTAGTGTGTGGGTCTAAGGCAAGCAATAAAGTGCAAAAAAAAAACCCACAAGAAAGACAGTTACCTCTTTAGCTGTGGTTCAGGAACTACAGAAAACCTTTGTCATCCAGAGATGTGTGTTGCAAGAAATGTTTGGCTAGTATGAAAAATGTTATGGAGCAATATTTCACTTTAACATCACTTTTTAGATATTTGTTCTGGAGCAGGATTATTAATTATTGGGTTCGGTAACAAATGTTTGTGCATCTTTCTGTACAACTTCATAGAAGTAAACATGATTAACTTTTTACAGTGGTTAGCACATAAAATTAAGGAGTGCTTAATTTGGCAGTTGTGGGCTTTTTTCATACAATGTAGAAATGTTTGTCAATTGCCATAAATCTGCTTATTATTACCTCTTAGAAGATGAAAACAATTATCCACCCACGCAAAATTAGAAAATGAAATAACACTAATAAACACAGTTTTAAAAAGAGACATAAAATATGTCCTTAATTTGAGTATCATCAAGCTGAAAAAGAATATTGTCCTTGAGCAGGGCTTATGAAATTTGTCGACAAGAAGTTGAAAATATGTCTAAGCCTTCTAAGGAGTCTCTTTCTTTCTTTCTTTCTTTCTTTCTTTCTTTCTTTCTTTCTTTCTTTCTTTCTTTCTTTCTTTCTTTCTTTCTTTCTTTCTTTCTTTCTTTCTTTCTTTCTTTCTTTCTTTCTTTCTTTCTTTCTTTCTTTCTTTCTTTCTTTCTTTCTTTCTTTCTTTCTTTCTTTCTTTCTTTCTTTCTTTCTTTCTTTCTTTCTTTCTTTCTTTCTTTCTTTCTTTCTTTCTTTCTTTCTTTCTTTCTTTCTTTCTTTCTTTCTTTCTTTCTTTCTTTCTTTCTTTCTTTCTTTCTTTCTTTCTTTCTTTCTTTCTTTCTTTCTTTCTTTCTTTCTTTCTTTCTTTCTTTCTTTCTTTCTTTCTTTCTTTCTCTGGAAAGTAAGGATTACCCCTCATGGATGTCCTGTGTGATTCCTGGTACTGCACCCTGCAAGCTGTTGTGCTGATCTCTCTGCCAATCCATGCTGCTTTGGTGTAAATCAGCTGTCACTGCAGGGGCTGTGGGAGTGGAAGAACCCTAGTTTTTAGTTCATAGTTGGATTAGCTACGATGAATGCTCTGTCATTCTTATATACTTTGAAATATAAGGAATAATGATGCTTTTCAAAACAGAGAAACAAACTGAGCACTATCTCTGTGTTCAGTATGTGAGTTTCCTCTTTCCTCCACCAGTTATGTAAATGACAGTGGTGAATGATAGCTGCTTGAGTTCCCCCAGATGGAAAGATTACAGCAGCTTATTTGGCCTTCTCCATGCAGCGCTCTCTATTTTAGGCAACAGTAGATTGAGGAGATTGCAGCTGAGTTAATTTGCCTCATCTGTTAGTCAAAATAAACTGCTTTATCAATAGTCCATTTCTTCTTGCTTGCACTATTAAAAAGATTAGTCTGGTTTTTGCCTTTGAAGAGACCACAGCCTGAAGAGGGGTTTCCTATTCTAAACTGCACTTCACAATTCACTGATTAATGTTAACACAATGGCTGAAATGGCTTTGGTAGGAGAGTAGTGTGATTTTCTACCTGAGGGTGAATACTCTTCTTATAATAGCTTCTGGAGTGTCCATCACTGAAAAGGATAGTGATGTTTAAGAGGAAAAAGTAGGCTTCATTTGCCGGATTTTCTTAGCATGCCTATTGGCAATGAAAAATACACTTTTCTTACTCTTGAGTCTCAGAAGAATACTCTGAAAAAATTAACAGTTTGTATTTTACAGTTAGAATGAACAGAGGTACTGAAATGAGCACTGTCCACTTGTAAAGCTTAACTTATCCTTAAATGATATTTTTGCAGCAGTGCTAATGTATCATCAGAGGATATAGTAATTTAATTTTTTTTTTGCTTGCTTGCTTGCTTTTTTTTCTTTCCCTTCTGATGCTTTTGTGCAACCAGATCCTGTCAGGTATTTGCTGATCCCCAAAAAAGGAGCATCAACCGGATACAAAAGAGAGAACATTCTTCTGGAATGGAGATTACTGCAGAAAGGAAGATGGCCTTTCCTAATTCCCCTAAGGGTACACAATAGTCAGCCCCAAGATCTTGTCTCTCTTGTCCATTAGCGAGTCTGCAGCCATGCACCTTTTTTCCAAATCTCTTTGCCATCATTTGCAAAAAGTCCCATTTCTTCGTCACAATTATATATTGGAAAACTGAGCTTAGCCACTGATCATAAAGATATTTCATTCTCATGGGATAAAGATGTAATACCTAAAGTAGGGAGAAATTGTATTTCCTACAAAATGTCTTTCATGCCCCTGAAGATGTCTTTGAAGTTTACTAAGAGTTTCTGGTCCTCTTTAAACATAAGGATTTGACATATAAATAAACCATTATCTAACATTCTCAAAGAAATTCTTTTCACAGGGATATATCAGCTATCTCAGCTCCTTTTCCCTTGTGTGTGATAGTTGCTTCCATTCCACTTATAAAAATGGAAAAGAAACTGAAAAATGAAAGATTTACAGCTACTTTGTACAGCTGAAAACCTTTTTCTGAAGTTGTAATTTTAAAAAATGCATTTCTAAAGCTGATACAGTGCTGAGTTACAGTAATCTTACTGTGCACAATCCTAAATGGAGATGGCTCTATTCAGTGGTACAAACCTTGGAAATGAGATTTTTTTTCTTCCTTATTGCAGCTAAGGGGTTCAAGAGTGGAGGTGTATGAGGGAAAAGTATTTTCTTCTTTAGAACCACATTTCAGATTTAGGTTTGTAAAGCTCAAGTTCCTTTAGTATCTAAAGATATTTTGAGGATCTACCAAAATGTGTAAGACTGATGCCACTAGTCCAGTTTCTGATATGAGAATGTGTGTTATTTATAAACCATCACTGTTGGTAACTCAGCAAACCTGGAAAACTTAAAGTTGTTTCCTTGGTCTGTGGGCAGACATGAATGTTATTTTTGCTGAGGTTGCTTATGAGGTAATATATATGTCTTATGTGGAATTGTAGTGGAAGTTCAGAGGGCCTCTGCACCTACACTTTGCATGTATAATAGCAGAGAGTGAGGCAACCCTACTTCCAGGGCATTACAGAGTGTGCTGCCATATTTGACTCTTAACATGCTGGGTAAATACCATTATTCTGACAGTAGCAAAAGCCACATTGACCCTAAATCAGTCCCAAGGAAGGCCCAAGGGCTTTGACTTGCCAGCAAATGCCAGCAGTGCAACATGTAAGAAGACACTGGATACAGTATGAGCTAATTCTGTGTAACATGGCAATAAATGCAGAGTATTTCGATGGGGTGTTTTTTTTTTTTTTCTCAAGGAATGCTTAAACTATGTGGAAACAAGCAGGTATAGCAGTTCAAAAGCTGGCATGAAGCAGGCTGTATGGGAGTAGGTGAAGAAGGGAAAGCCATTAGGGGTCAGATAACTAATCCTCAAGAGAAATATTTTTCTCTCTAGCATCTGAAAACCTCTCAGTTGTTTTCAGAATCGATTAAACTATCTCCAGTTGAAAATGTTCTTAGGATTGGTGAAGATGTTAGAGGTCTACTGATGGCCCGGACATAATTCTATATCGCTGTATCACAAAGCTATTGCAATATTAGCAGTTGCAGATACTGATTGGTATTATCAGTCTGAGCAGTTTCAGGGTTAAACTTTGGGGAGTTGCATGTGACAAAGGAGTACCATAGGAAAAATAGGATCTAGTTAGCTTTCTCAGTCTCTGTCCAGCAGATAGAATGTTTCATTTCCCCTGCCCTCACTAAATGAGTGAATTTCTAGTGTGGTACACAAAGAACGGAGGAAATTCTTATCAAGACAAAATTACTGACATATAAATGGCTAATAGGTGTCCATTTAACAATTAGTAAACAGCAGAGTCTTGGTTCCACTATCCATTTTGAGGATTAATTTAGTCCTTGGACACATTGAAATGTCATTGTCGGTCAAACATAATGCCAAAGACAAGAAACAAACTGCATTTTGCACCAGTCTGTTGCTGATGCTTTTGGTATCTGAAGCACACTCTTCCAGTGTTGGGTGCTTCATGTACAAAGTGTGCCAGTTTTATGGTGTGTGCAAACAGAACAGGAACTCCAGGTAATACATTTTCTCCTCTGACTCAAGAAAACTGCAGCACAATTCTTTACATTCAGAAGAGGATACACATGGTGACAGACCTCGGTGCACTCACTTTCTGCACCGTGGAGACTCTCCCATTCTAGGTCAGTTGTGCCTGTGCCTTTCCTAAGGGTGGGTACCACTCTGTACTGTCCCACTAAGGCATCCTTTTGGGAATGTGTCAGTCAAGCTTAGTCTGAGTGCGAGTTTAGAAACTGTAACACAGCCAGGTGTATTTTGTCAATATAGCCTTCTATGTTGTAATCTCACCTCTGTGTGGATCATAAAGTAGCACTAAAGTGCTAACAGACAGATCAGGTAAAAGGAGAGGTCATGAAGCCTGGTGGTAACTGGTGATGCCATCATATCTGCTGTTTATGTCCCGAATAGTAAACTTGGAAACCATTAGTAGGTGTGATGACATGTGATGCTCAGGTGATGTCCTCTGAATAGGAATCAGAAATCTCTAACACTGAAAGGCAGTGTCTAGACTTTGTCCAGATTCCAGGAATAACAGATATATAGCAGGAAGGCAGTCTCATAGGTGAATGATTTGGGTTAAACAGTAGTTAAAAGGCCAGCTGTTTCTTTATGGGTTTCCAGAAACCAGCTTTTAGCAGCTTAATTTTACTCTGAATCGATATTTTTAATCATCATTAACACAAAACAGTAGTCTCATGAGTGTGAGTACACCCCCTTATTCACCAGTTTCCACCATGCAATAATGTTTGAATCCCTGCACTGAGTGGAGTGGGAAGCTGCTAATGTGAATTAGAGCAAGCCAGCTAGGATGGGCCTCCAGATGGATGTTTGCCAAAGTTGTCATCACACCTGCATGGGTTTCTGTGCTGACATGAAGAGATTGGGAATAGGAATGAGCAACCAGTGAAAAAAAAAGGTCCAGAAATGTTTTTTTTTAACTGTTCTGTCAGTTTAGGTCCTCATGTAACAGCATTCACGTTGTATTTACTGCTGCATGAACTTCAGCAGGAATAGTGTTAGCCTGATTACATCTTTTGTAAATGCAGCCTAGCTTTTAACTTTATACCTAATCCTATGTTCCTTAATTTAGATATGGATTTTTGTGAAATACTTAAAACTAGTGTTATAGTTAAATGTTGGTTGATTTTGTATTGGTGTTAAAACAATGGATTTCTTTGATGGATCCTGGAACAGTTTTCAACTTAGGTTCCAAACCTTGTTAAGCAATTTGAAAATATAAATTACTCTTAGGGACCAAATATCCTATTTTCTTATGTTTCAAAAACACTTGAAAATAATTGAAGGATCCCCTCTAAAAAACATGTATATAGAGGAACTAATTTGCTAAATTGTACTGAAAAAAAAGAAGTTACAATTAAAAATGGTTAGAAGCAAATAAAGTTGTTTAAATAATTTGGATTCCTACTAGGTGCCATCTTTAAATGCCTCAAAACTTCAAAAATTGCATCAGTGTCCATAAAGAAGTGGATCAGTTATAACCAGTATGTTGGCCTCAGTGAATGATTCATGGAACACGTTAGTTCTGGAGCAGGTAATGTGCCTGGTATTGAGTATGGAAGATAGTATATGGAATTCTGATATGAGAAATCAATGAGCTTTGCATGTTAGCTTGGAAATGTTATGTGAATATGCTGTTTCTTTCAGAATGGATAGAAACGATCTTCTCCCCATAAAAAATAGGCAGATTCTATCTTACACTATTACTTTGGCTAATTTATTTCTAAATACCTGAGTTACAAAGCAGACCCTCAGAGAAGGCCTTATTTTGATAGCAAGATGAAACCCTGTAATAATCTATGCTTTTCAGCGCTATTTCATCCAGTCACATCAAGAGCTGAAGATTTACAATCTATTTAAATTTGTCTTGCAGTGTGTTTCAGGAAGAGGGTCTTGCATAGAAATGTTGTTGAATATTGAAATAAAGATGTCTTGAAGCAAGCTCACTGAAAGCACAAAAGTGTGTTTGCTGAAAATTAGTGATGCAGTGCTATAAAATACACTAGTACTGTATCCTGAAACTAGTCTTACTTTCCACTTGTGTTTCAGGAAAAAACTTGCTTAAGGTGCCTCTTTCTCAATGCCTGTTTTCTCATTAGGGCTGAGAAAACACTAACACAAAGTAACCAAGGGATTGCTCACAAATGCTTACATATCAAATTCTGGGCTGAAATTCACTATGTCTTATTATTATTTAATAATTGATGTTATGGTAATAACTACAGGTGTCAACTCTGATGAGTTTCTCAACTCACTGCTTTCTGTCCAAGTGCACAAGTAGCAGGCAATTCATATTGCTCTGCTAGACAGCAAAGAACAGGAAGAAGTCTAAGAGGAAGAGAAGTGACATGATTTTCCAAAATTCAGAGGTCAATCAGATTAGATTGGAAGTGTCCTGACTTCAGCTGCAGCTGACTGGGACAAGAATTTAATAAGTAACGACTTCATCTTAAGCATCATAATGCCCCAAGGAATAGTTTAAAATATTTCCGTTTCCTCTGGGCTAAGCTATACTGTCATGTTTTCTGTTCTATTACTTTGAGATGAAGCTTTTCCTCTGGTTTGCATGACTCGGGGCAGGATGTTCATAAAAGAGTGAGGAGTTTCATGTTACAGTTAAATGGAGCATGTTTATGAGCCACTTAATATTTTTTTTTCAATATATTTGCTTCAGTGACTTTGTTATTAACTGCATAAGATGTAAATGAAAGGTTGAATTTATTTACCCAAAGCAATGACATGATTTTACACAAGTGAGAATAGCTAATCATCTATATATTTTCCAAACCAATCAAATTATTTTAATTTCGTTTTTTTCTCTCTTGAAAACTACAAATATGTTTTTGAATGCATCTCCGCCTTGGTTTTAGAACAAAACATCCACAATTTGTACATCTTAATGGCTATCTATTATAATACTGTATGAGATATAGTGTGATGAAGATGAATGGCATTATGCCAGAGTTTATTGTAGTTTAATTATGAAAATGGTAAGAAACTTACACTAAGCAATGGAAAATCTGAAAAATTAAAATGGCCCTTAAATGCTCATTATTTTATTTTATTTTCTGTTTGCCATTTCTAAAGAATTATCAGCAGGCTTTTTGGTGGCAGTACACTGGTTTGTCTGCAGAGGATTTGGGCTTCATTTTGTTCCACAACTAAAAGAAGTAGATATAAGATGGGTACTTGAGAGGAAGCTTGAGGAAGTCACTGGTTAGTCAAACAAAAAGAAGAAGCAAACTGTTCTGTATCCCATTGCTGACAGATTATAATTCCCAGGAGCAGCTTCACAAACCTTGTGAGTTAGAAGAACTTTGCCATGTACATTATAGACTTTTACCTGTGTCAGTAAGCTTGGCAGCACATGGTGGAAGCATATTTTAGCACAAAAATCAAAATTATCCAAGAATAGATAAAAGGTTTATGATGAGAGGAATATAAATGACTTTGTTTTATAAAGTACTGTGAAAAAAATACCGTTTTCCTCTTCCTTTGTCAGATTTCATTTGTGAAAATTTCACTGTGCTTGCTTTTTGCTATTTGAATAATACATTTGAATATTGCAAATGGACTATAGTGCAAAATCGCCTACACAAAGCATATTTAATCTGAAACTTATTGAAAGAAATATACTGCCTGTTTTTTATTTTCTCTCTTTCCTCATTCAGTTTTTCACTCCCAAAGGAAATGAGTCAGAGGACTCTCAATTTCTCATTCTGTCTGTCTCTTTTCCTTGTTAGTGTTCTTGCACAAACTTCATAAAACTTTTCCCTCAACTTGTCTTTAAGCATATCTATGACCAGGGGAAGGTCTCTCTTTTTGATATATTTTAGGATTTTTTAGTATGCAAGTCATAAATATAAATTTCTGCATCTTGTCATCAACTCCTGCTCGTGCATGACCCTCAAAAGAGGATTCATCTTGGGGCAGCTTCCGTTCCTTATGCTTTTCAAGAATAGAAATTGAAGCAGAAATGAGAAAAATCAAATAGTATCTCTCTGAATGTTCTTCTTCATTCTGCAATAAGCATTTCACCCAGTAACTTCAGTGTGGGTTTGCTTAAGTATGAGCATCAAGACTTCCTTATAAACTGTTTTGAGGGTCAGAAAACAATAGGAAATGTGCTGGGACTTTCTGCAACGTGCTTTGTACAAGGTAAGTTTGTGAAGCTCTGATTAATAGCTGAGAGGCTGGGGGGGGGTTTCATAGTTCTTGGAAAGTAAAAGGCTCTTCTGGGCCTAAAACAAAGACAATTTTGTCACTAAGTATTTGAAATAAAATATTTCATTTTAGCTCTCTGCATCTTATCTTTTTTTCTAAGGAGATCCTCTTAAATCGATGATTACAGAGTATGTCCCAATCTGATGGAGGTTTCTGGATGCAACCTGAGGGACACTGCTGAACAGCAGTAAACAGAAAATGCTGAAAAATGCTGAAAATATTTAAACTGTTGTTATTATTTTTATGAATTCTTTTTGCCTTCTATTTGGTTTGAAGTTTTCTCTGTAACCTTGTCCAGCAGTGCAATATCCTAAGTGTGTTGCTTGTGACTTTCTGCAAACATATCAAACTTTTTGAGTTTTTTTGGTTTGCTTCTTGAAAGATCATTTATCATATGCCAGGGGAAAAAAATTCACCACTCAACATTCTTAAAGTGAAGTTTGGGGTTTTTTTGTGAATAAATACTCTCTGACAGTTCTTGTCCTCTGAAGCTTTAATGCAAATGTTAAAAGCCTCCAGGACAATATAAATTACAGCCCTTTACAAATATAGTTTCCAGGGCAACTAAAGGGCCTGCTGTTTCATAAACACTGTTCTCTCAAGCAGAAGCATTTGTCTGTCTGCTGGAAGATTATTTTACACTTAAGCATGTTAATTTCAAAATCATATTCCCCATGTGAAAACATACCACTATCATCTTCATTTAGATCTGGATTATTTGAAAGTAAGGCGTGGAACTATATTGTACAGCTGCACTAGGCTGTAAATATGACTGGTGTGACATAAGAGACCTGGCAGAGTTCCTAGTGGGCTGCAGCAGTATCCTTCCTTTATCACCCAGGCAGGGACTGACACGCAGGTCCCTCGCAGTGCAATGTGCTTTGCCACTCCTGGCTGCTGGGAGATCACTGCTGAATCTCACATCAGGCTTTTATTGCCATTCAGCTGTGGAAAGGGGGATTTCTTTGATTAACAGCATTTGGGCTTTGTCTATGCAAAGGTGTATTCTTTGCTATTGAATTCAACATGTATGCTTTCTGTATGAAAAAGGTGATTGTGTTAATGACCTTTTTTCACAATCTGCACGTGCACTCGTATGCCACTTGACTAACATCCTCTTTGAACAATTTAATTGTTTGCAAAAACCAGCAGCATTTTCAACCTTTGGGCCCCGGATTCTTTGTTGTTGTTCTGCCTTTTTGTGACATACTACTCCATGTGATAACAGCATTACAAGCTTGGCTTTTGGATGGCCTAATTAAATATTAATACAGTATCAACAGACAGTGTCTAAATTCTACCTTTCTTATATGGTGCAATCAATGTAGTGTAGGAACAGTGTATTAATTGACTCAACTGGACTTTAATGATAGACTAAAAGATGATAGATTAAAAATCAAGACCAAAAAAGAGATAAAAGACACCATTTGAGTGACTTTCTAATTGTGCTTTGGGTAATGTATTTCCAGTACTTACAGTGTGATTGGTCTTGGTAAGATTAAATAACATAGTAAAAACTGTGGTAACTTTATTATTTTTTTTCTTGTGCAATTAAAGAGGTCTTTTAGGCACAGTAATTTTTGGAAATGAAGCAGATCTTGTCCTCAGCTATATTTGCATAACTCTCCCTGATTTCTGCACCAAATGCATTCATGCATATCCAAGTACTATACAGAACAATGACCTAGATTAGAAGGTTGTTTCAATCATGTATACTCATTAGCACATTTTAAAGAGTTACTTCATATTTTTGTTAATTTTAAGTGGAATGAGAACTTCTGCTTATTTGTTAAGATGGCTGCCTTGAATGAAGTTAGTTCACACAGGTTGAGAGATTCCATTATTCTCTGTCTGTCCATCAATGACTTGCATTCTTTAGGGATTTTTTGTTTGTTTGTTTGTTTAAAAAAAAATCTTTCTTCCTCCTCACTTTTTCTTACTTTGATTCATTCCCCCTTTCCAGATTTATCTCCTTTCCTCCTTACCCTCACCTGGTGATAGGAGAAAGAAAAAAACTGGTAGCTATTTTCTTCGTTTATTTTCTTCCCTCAGTACAAATGTTGATTTCACTGTGTTCATGCACACTGCTCAGATGATGATTAAAATAAGACTACCACACTGGAAAATCTGTAGAAAATTGTACAGGGCTAGACTCTGTGACCTTCTGTGAGAATGTTTTCTGTGTCATGGATTTTGACTAGAAAAGCCTAAGGAAAAGTAAAGTACAGATTTCAATAATTGCTCTTCTGGCTGCTTACAGTGTTTCACTAGATTAAAGCATTTTAATTTCTGAGGCTTGAAACAAATTCTTTGGTTCTTTTCTCACAGGGAGGCAGACCCCTGCTCGGGTTTTATCACCAAACTAGTCAGTAAATATAAAATCATTTAAACATAAATTTGTAAAAGTATCTTCTACTCACACTTATGAAGCCTAAATATCCCTTTAGAAATAATTTAAGACATGACAGTGACTATGTCATATGTTGGATACTGCATTATCCATATATTCAGTGAGACTTAGACAGCAAGGCACAAGGTAAGGTCCCTACATAATCTTGATACAATTAGGCACCCAATGGTAGGTGTGGTTTTGCACCCAAGTCAGCACATGGTCAGCTGGTTCATACGGCTTCTCCATAATCAGGTCTTTACTAGCAGACAATTAGAAAACCTTGGATAATGATGGAAACTGGTTCACATGCAAGCAAACACCAGGAATAGACAGGAAATTACTTTTTTTATTGGAAAAGCTTAGTTTGATGAATGACAACTCAGGAATCACTCTCTGTTTCTCAGCCTCCACATCAGGAGGGACACATAAAAGCTGTGAAGTGCAAATGGATGAAGATAGAAATGGGCCAGTGCCCTGTTACAGAGGGCACATGATGGGCACAGCAAAGCAAGGGAGGTTAAACTCTTACAAATGGAATTGATTGCCTTTCCACTGCAGAAGGAGGTCCGACTCTCCCTGCTCCATGCCAAAAAAATTGGGCTTCCTACTTGCACCTGAGGTGGATACCCTTGGATCACTTGCAGAAGCTGTGTTACAATAATGGTCCAGCTGTGCCAGGAGTGCCTTTCAGGACTGCACTCTGAAGATGCCTTACCTTTTGCATTCCAGTAGGCCAAAACATCCAAAAGATGCCTCATCATGCAACTCCCCATGCCATTGGTAGAATTAAGCCTTTAACTTTAAGCATCATTTTTTGAAATTGGATAGAAAGGTTCAGAAAGAGCTTTATGAGCCTGAGGTCTTGTTTTGCATAGGAGGCTTGTGGCAGCTTCATGGGACTGAGTTCCTGCTGCATTGTCACATGGGCCACACTGCAGTCCCCACAGGTGTCCCCATGAGCACCACAGGCTGGTGATCCCCTTTATGTGAACACGAGCACCAGCTGTGCACTGCTGACTTTGTGATTGGCCTTTGTTAATTATTAGACTATAGTAATATCTTGTGTTTCAAAGGTCAAGACGGGAAACACTGGTACCAAACAATTCGACATGTATACTTAAATGGTGCCAGCATAATTGTGCAACTGTTTGCTCAGGAAGTGGTGGTAAAAATATAGTGATAGGTGCTTCATTAATTATGGGACTCTATTGAAACAGGAGAGAAAGGTATATTTATGCATTCCAAACTGAAGTATTTATCTTTATTCTCTGATCCAGAGTACACTTACCATCATAGTTATTATGATTATAACCATTTATCAAATATCCCCACAATACATTGAATTAGTACACTGAAAAATATTTTAAAATACTTTTTTTTTTTTCTGGATATATGCTAAGTAGCAAGAATAATATATTTTTCTGTGATAAGGTCATATATAGAGGATAGAAAAATTTTATAAAACAGAATCACACAGATAAGTATTATCTCTGCTACCAGAAGGGGTTGTAACTGGGATATCATGTGATTGCAACTGTACAGCTTATGTTTTTGTTCTTAATCACACTGATGAGCACAAGCATCAGGGCCAGGGATTTCCAGAGCATTAGCAATGGACTGAAGACAGAGCTTATGAGAAGTACATGCTAAGTTTTTGTGCTAAAATGTCAGATATTATGGTGGGAACTGAAGGTCTGGATGAGTTAAGTTGGTATGAAGATGTTTTCCCTTTAGAAAAATAGAAAAATTTATTCTAAAATTTTATTTGGTGCCACTTGGAAGCAGCATTAGAGCCTGTATGGTTGTGTCCCACTCAACTGTATATAGCACCACCCCTCATTTAGTAGCCTCTATGCAAATAAATGCCAGGAAGACAAATAAAAGAGGAAGAGAAGGTCAGACAGAAAAAGCAACCCCCACAAAAACCTTCTACTCTCCTTTTTTTCAATACCTCTTCAGCACTGTTGCCCAGAAAACTAACTTTAATAAAAGAAATTTTAAGAATTCCCAGCAAAGATGTGCATCAGAATTTTGTTGAACTGGATGGTGTGTTGCTGAAAACCAGAAAGATGGTCCTTGACCCTTCCTGGATATCTTGGCCTCCTCACAGATAAATATCTTATTCTTATGCTTGGTGGTAGCCAGTAATTATTAAGGCACTGAAGTAGGATAACAAATTATCATAGTATTTGTCTCATTAATGCATCCATGTTTCCTTAAGGTACATGTACATTCATGCAGAATGGAACTGATTCCACAGAAGTAAGGAACTGTTCAACCTGTTTAAAAGCTTCCTGTGTCTTTTGGAAAAAATTCTTTGTAAGTTTTATTATCAGTCACTGTGACACCATGCCCCTCACCTTCCTCTGCAGGTATGCTTTAGGTAGTGAGCACTTCAGCAGAGTACTCCTAGTTCTGCTGAAGGGTTTGCTGAGTGTGTATCTCTCTGGCACTGATCTGTTCCAGGAAAAGAGCTTCTCTTTGCAGCTCAAAGAATGGTTACAGCTGCCCAAGTACAAAGATTTATGCAGCAGAAAGTGAGGCTAAATAGAATGTAGAAGTACTATAGCAGAAAGAAGTAAGGCTGATCTCAAACTGAGTGGTGTACAGGAAGCATCCAATAAACCAGCTGATTTAGAGGGCGACTGAGGTGCTCTGCTGTTTTTCTGTTTGGAATGAAGTGAACCTCACCTAAGGCATTTAAACTGCATGCAACAGCTAAGGAAGATCTTTACTCATGTCTTAGAGAACAGCAAGCTGTACTTTCTCTGTGTGTTAGTATTTTTTGAATATGTGCTCAGATACCTAGAATTTTATGTCACAGTTACCTTCATGGAGATTATGGTCAAGAATATAGCACATTTAACTACCAAAGAAACTCTTACTTTATGGCCTATTACCCACTCACAATTTTGTACTTGCTTCACCATGACTAGCACTGGGTGATTCACTGAATCACAGAATCACTAGGAAGATGGAAGAGAACTTTAAGATCATCGAGTTCAACTCCTGCCCTAACACCTCAACTAAACCATGGCATGGAGTGCAGTCTTTCTTTAAACATATGTTTTTAAACACAATGTTCAGTGTTGTTTTTGATAGCGTTTTTCACAGGTATTTTACTGATATCCATACTCTTGGTAGCAGGTTTTGGAAATTGCCTCCCACTCCCTTTCTTTTTTTCCTCTTTTCCTCTTCGCTCTACATCATGGTGGGATGATCTGTCAATGAAATTCATTCAAGTCCTTGGAATTATGTCAGGCTGTGGCAAATCTTGCACTTTGATCTACCACAGCAGCAAAAATTACATGCAGCTACGGTTCTGCATATTTAATAGCAAGAAATTATAGGTTTAGTGATAAACTTGCCCATAATCATCACCAAGTGACCATGTGCTCTGTGTGTGTGTTTGACTTTGTGTGCTGGCCCTGCAGTTCAGCAACTGAAATGAACTGTTGTTCCCCTTGCAGACTGGCCACACCAGTGATGGTCGTGGCATGACTAACCTCAGCTGCACCAAAAGCAGTGTGGCCAGTATGCCAAGGGAGGTGGTTCTGCCTCTCTGCTCTGCTGTGGTGAAACTTCACCTACAGAACAGCAAGCGGCTCTGGAGTGCCCAGAACAGGAAAGGCATCGACTTTTGAGGGAGTCCAGAGGAGGCCACCAAGATGATTAGGACATGTCTCCTGTGTGCAAAAGCTGAGAAATTTGGGGCTGGAGATGGCTTCTGGGTAAACTAATTTGAGCTTTCCAGTTCCTGAACAGAGCCTAAAAGTACGATTAAGAGAAACATTTTGCAAGGGCATGTAGTGATAGGACAAGGGGCAATGGCTTTAAACTGAAGAAAAGCAGGTTTAGATTAGATATTAGGAAAAAATTTTTTACTGTGAGGGTGGTAAGACTAGAGCAAGGTTGTTAGAGAAGCTGTAGATGCCTGTCATGGTTTAGGAATGGTGCTCTCCAATTTAATACTACCACTAAAGACCACAAGCTGCTCCCCTTCCTCCTCCCTCCAATAGGAGGCACACAAAGCAAAGATCACAAGTTGCGATAGAACAACTTACTCGAAACAGCAATGAGGTAAGAAAACGAACAGCAACAATATTAATTACAAAATGCATAAGACAAAGAAATTATTTAATGCAAAATAAAACCTTACTGGATTGTTCCACTCACTATGTCTTCGCCCACCAGAAGGAATGTCTTTCTCCTCTGAAACCAAAGAAAAGTCCCTTTCCTCTTCCCCTGGCAATGACATGAGGTGGTATCAAATAACATCTGGGTCCTGGCCATGCCCCCTCAGTCATGCCTCTCTCCCATGGAAAAAATTAACCCAGTCCTGAACAAAACTAGTACAATTCCCAGAAGTGTTCAAAGCCAGTTTTGATGGGGCTCTGAGCAACCTGGTCTAGTGAAAGGTCTCCCTGCCCACTGCAGGATTTGGAAGTGGGTGTTTAACAACTCTTCATACCCAAACCATTCCGCGATTCCATGGTTCTGTGATTCTATGATCAGATCCATGGTGTCACATTGCTCACCACAGTCATTACTGCCCCTGAGATGGGAGGTCACTGGTGGGGTAGATACTGTCTGTGCCCTGTCGTGGTTCAGCTTCAAGGACAGCCAAACCAGCTCATATTTTCAACATTCTGTGAACTTAGGCTTTTGCACTCTGAATTGTATTCTGTTCTAATTCAGAAGTTCTTAGAAGGACCAACACCATGTGCAACAACCTCAAATTGGATAGTACACTGTAGACAATTCTGCAATGCTACTCTCTTCACCCTGAATAGACATCCTCTGGTTTCTTATGTTAAAAACAAGGGTAGAACATAAAATTCATGGTTCATTAGAGTGAGTGGACGGTTGCTGTATAAAAATTGGAATTTGTTTAATGGTGAGTGCATCATAAATCCCTTGGCAATGGGTACATTTTTGAGTAAGTGTTTAAAGCAGAATTGTGTAAAAATTGCAGGTTTATATTTCTTCAATTTCTAATCTGGCAAATGCTGCCCTTATTTTGCCTATTTTTAAATTAATACTAAACAAGAAGCATGTTGACAAAAATGTTAAATCCCTGTTGTAAACATTTCAATCCTTTCTGATTAATACCATCTGCATTTAGGAGTGTAGCATGTGCATTTCTAGGAAGGTGAGAATCATTTGCAGGAGTGGAGAATCATGATGTACATTCACATTAGCATATTACATGTGCTCCTATTGCTGCATGGATTGGCTAAGCACTTAAATAGAAAACCAAATAAAGCATGTCAAGGCATATTGTATATGAATGCATCAGCATCTCTCTCACTTGCTAATCTGTAAAATACTGGGAAATATGGCAGGGCAGCATGGAAATTTGTGTTGAATTGTAATTAAAAGTAATTAGAAGTAATCAAGGGCTATTGCACTGACGGTTTATATTTTATATGTTTTGATTTTATGATAATATTTGGAATGCCATGCTAAGTTGGAGTTAGGAACATACAGGTATATATATACACATATGTAAAACATCCATGTATATATAACATACACAGGACACAGTCACATAGAGACATCACTTTGCAGTGGATGACTTTAGAACTAAGTTTAAATTTAAACTCCTTTAAGTAGGTTAAGATATTTCAGTTATCTGATCAGTAAAATACAGTGACTGACCTACATTTGCAAGGAAATAATTTTTCTGAAAATGCTGTTCTGACTTTAAAAGGATCATTAGTGGAGCATATCTGGCAGTCTAATTTCCATTTTAGATAACTCAGAATTATTAATTAACATATTATACCCAGGCAAACTTCTAATTTCTGCAGAGAAGTGTCTAGGCCTTCACAGCTTGAAAGGCAATAGCCAAAACCAACTATGTAACAAGGGATAACGGGATGAAAGGGATTTTCTCTCCTGTGGATTTCCTGCTCTGCTATTTCAAATCTCTTGACAGAGTTACAGGGCTGGCTTCATTTCTTTCTCCGTGATGTCTTTTTGGTGTTGGTCTTGGTCCTTTCCCATGTACTGTCTCACCGTGGCATTTTAGGATTCCATCATATATTTGCATATATGAAAACATCGAGTTGGCTGTACAAAACACTGTGAAACGACACTTGTTTTCTCAGAGGTAGTGTCCCACACCTCTGTGTGCAGTGACACACAGGCTGGATGTGTTCAGCTACCAGTGTTCATCAGCCACTACTTGTGTCACCAGATCAGCCAACAGAGCCTGTGCAATGGCTTTATTGCCACAGCTGATGGACCTGACATTAGCATTCTTAATAGTTCCAAGCCACACTCTATTTCACAACACATCTGAATTCCTCAGATGATTTTGGTTCCCCAGGTTTGCCAGAGTGCCACTGCACAGTAAAAATTTTCAGAGCAAACTGTTGTTTGACAAAGAAAGCTGGAGATATGGAAAAAAAGTGAGGATTTTTTTAATAAAAGTTTTGCAGGAGTTGAATTAAATATTGCTGAATTGGAACTGTGTGACATATCTTTGCAAGAGACATTTGATTTTTGTACTCTTTTCCTGGGGTGCTTATTTAAATAGAAAAATGTCATGAAAATACTGCACGATACTCATAACCTTCAGCAACTGCTAAAAACATTGATTTTGAGCTTTGATCTTTTGTGAAGAATTACTCCATCTGGGAACTGTGGGTTTGACTGTTTCACTTCTTAACTCTTTGTTTGATCTCTGCAGTGATTAGGTATCTGTTAAAATGTGCTGCAGTGAGCTGGTCTTCTGTTCAGTTCTGTCAGTCCTGGAAAGCAGGGGCTGGCTTGCCCTTTTTCCTAGCTGGCTCATACCAAATGCTGTTTCCATCATCTACATTGGATGGTTGATTTATGTGTTTTGGATTTTAGTTACCTGATTGGGTTGTTTGTTTTTTTTTCCAAATGACCACAAGGTAGCTGGCAGCATCACTCTTGTCCACCTTTCTTTAGGTCTTAGGAGTGGGCAGGCTGTCTATTGCTTGTCTGTCTATGTATGCTTAGGACATGGACAGGAACATTTTTTGTTTGTAACCATCTCTTTCACTTTTTTTACTTATGGCTTCTTGACTGCAGACTTGATGGTAGTCTCTGTAGCTTTCAAATACTTCAGGCCCAACCATATTCTCCATTGAAATCCAGCAATAAAATTCAGCTAGGGATAAAAGGAAAAAACAAAAAAAAAAAACCCAAGCCTGAACAAACCAACAAAAAACTCCCCACAGACTTAAAACCTAACATTCTTCTCAGAGCTTCCTTCCCAGAAACATCTACATTTTTGTAAGGAAATCTAAGTTTTTCTCCACAGTACCCTTAGTTCCATGCCATTTCCCAAAGCTTTCCACTGTAGTGTTCAGACTGTACCTCTGATACAAATTGTTAATTCTCCTTGGAGTTAACTATTTTCCATTCTCTGATTCTGTGATTCTTGCATATTACAATCTTTACGGAGAGCCTTTAGAACTTCTCAGAATGTAGATCCAGTGCAGTGGATCCAAAACTTTCCCAATCCATAGACAACATAGTAGCAGGAGACAGTCACTGTAGTTAGCCCATAGCTGGTGTCTCGTTGGAGGCTGGAGGTATTTACCTGCCATGCCTTTTTCTACATGGGCAGCACAGATGAGAGTTGTGAGGTCAGGGAACCAAACATCTAAGAAATCACTGCCAGGTTCAGAATGTAGGTTTATTATTGATTCAAGACATCTGGAGTATTCTCCTGAAGAGGACCTTCTTGACAGAGCTGAGGCTTAGCAAAGGTTATTCGTTCCACCTTTCTGTTTTGCACCTGTAGTGTTAAATAAACCAGACATTCGAAGCCCTTTTTTTAGGGTCTTTTACCACTGTAACTAACTTAAATAAACTAAGCATCTTTAAAGTCAGCATATTCATAACTGTTACCAGCCTCCCTGTGGAAATAACCATAGCCAACATCTTATGACTTAATGGCAATATCTGTGCATCTTGCTTAATTCATTTTGTTTAGCTGGAACATATTTTCATGCAGTGGTGATTCTCATGTTGCTAACTGTTGAAAAGAATGTGATCTCTCAAGGGGTACAACTTTGAAAAATAAGATTATTTGTACAAACCGGGTTGTTTTTAGTCAGGTGAGTTCCCTGAGCCAGTTAAACTTGTGATTGCTGACTCGGGACAGAAACAAGAGTCAGCAGAAAGCAACATCAGGGCAGTCTCTGCTTCAGCTGGCTGGCATTGCCTTTGTGCCTCCCCCCATCCACTCCCCATTTCATGTGTTCATAGCAGCACTAATGAGGATGTAGCACACAGCTTCAATAATCTGTTCAAACACTGAAACCAGAAGCAATAGGAGCACAGCACTGCACCTGGGAGGATAAACTCTCATAAGGGAGAGTTTCAGGTCTCTCGGGCAGAGAGGCTGCATTTCCGTGGATAAAGAGTTTTTCAGAGCTCAGCTGGCATTGTCTTTGCAGCACTGTGCTCTCCTCAGGAGACACACAAGCAGTGTTCAACCTCCTGACATGCACCTTTGAAGGCACTCGGTGACTGGCTCTCTTGACTGTGCAAAGTCATAAGTCCCTAAATAAACTGACTCCTTTTTGCTAAAATGTTGCTTTGCCACATCAAATTATTGTTCCACTTATACTTGTATCCTACTTCTGTCAGTAGTCTTGTCTCGATTACTCAAAATGCTCTGCCATATTGTGCTTACTGAAAAACCCCCAGAGAACTGACGGTGTTCCCTGCCTCAAAGGATGGCAGTTGTGAGCTGGTGCTGCACACTGAATTACTGGAGGCAGCAACCACTAAGTTTCATTAATTGTGCAGTTATGCAGGTGATGAGTTAGATACATTGGTCCATTTGATAGCGTTGTGAGACTTTACAGATTTAGAGGAATTATTTTGCCTAGTGCATTGCTGAAAAAGCTGCTACTTGAGGTGAAACACAATAGCTGCTTAACAGCTGACAGATTCCTACAATCCACTGCACCTACAGGGGTAATTGAGGCAGGCAAAAATGTAATTACTTGGTGTATTTATTTACACTGAACTCATTACACAGTGTCTTACAGTGGAAGTATATCTCACTCAATATCCCTATTAGCACAGGTCATTAAGGGTGGAACTGTGTATAATATATATAATCTGAACACACAGACATATAAACATGAATAAAGTTACTTAGATTTATCTTTAAAACTTGAATCTTAGTTCTTGCAGTTAGTTAATTATATCAAAATAGAACTGTTAGTTACTCAATATGAAAATTTGCTTCTTTTGTATAAATGTGCTTTTTTCTTTTCAACATGCCAAAGCAAGACAATATAGTGAATGCAACATAATAAAAGCCAGAATTTAAAATAACTTTCAAAATATTAGAGACATGTAGATAGCCTGGCAATAATACTAAGTCTTCAGAATACAGTGTGGAAACTTAAGCTACTATAGCAGAAAGCCTACTATAATTCTGACTTTCATGTAGATACAAAAGTGAACTAGATCATGTGAAGTGACTATTGTCAGAATTTAGTTTATTTATTTAGTTAGTTTATATTATAGACTATTTGGTTGATTATAGACTATGCACTTGAGGTTAGTAAAAGTAATTGCATTGGGGCAATTGTTATTTACGTAATGTAAAGAGTAGGGTTATATCTCTAAAATTGAGAGAACTTTGTGTGAACATCATGGATTTAATCTCTGACTAGTATTTTAGCTGGCATTTGGACTCAATGAAAGATACTCCAACTTCCAAGTGGAACTAGAAGCTGCTGGAGACACCTAAAAGTGAACAGAAGTAGTGATCCTGTGATTTGCACTAGTGACAGTTCAGATTAATTTTTAATGAAAATACTACAGAGACAGAATTCATGTTCACAGACACAGCTTTCCTTTAAGCATTGCATTGCCTTTTCCCTGACTATGCTCCTCCTACAGATTCAGTTGTTCTTCACAGTTTTTGTCACTGTTTCCCTATATAAAACCAATCATAATAACCACTTCTGCCTTTGAATATGATCTTTCTTAGTCAGTTTTAATTCATCCCAGTTCCCTATTCTGTATTGGCATGAAAGCATACACCCATTAGGTCTGACTACCTACTTTCTACGCTGTTTAGATGGGACTTAACGGGTTCAAACTATTGGTCTTATTGTTTCATTTGCTTCATTGTTTCTCCCTGCAACTGTTCTTGCTGTGTAATCTGTTGTTACTTCATCTGCTAAGGATTTGTACTCTTGAGCTGTGTGGTTTTCCACCTGGTCAAAATTCCCCAGTTCTTTTGTTTTGTTTTCCCTCATCTTTTATTTCTTTGAAGTTCATCCTGTTTGCAAAAACTCATCCTGTTTCAAAATCACAGACGCAACACCTCCATTTTTTTAGGATCTTCACTGAACTCGTACTATCACCTTTCAGATACCACATGATTCAATGTTTGATGCTCTTTTAAGAAATACTTCAGGCGACTTCATTGAGGAAATTAGGATCAGATCACTGGTATTTAGTTCTGAAGGCAGGAGAACTATCACTAATGAATCTGTGTGAATTAGGATCTCTCACAAAAGGGTTCATGGACTGTTAAAGTGCATACTTCGTCAGACCATTGGGACAATCACACAAAATTTTTGAGGGTTTTGACATAAAACATTTAAAAAAATACTTTTACCTACAATTCAAAATATACATAAAATCAGTCTATTAATGATAACAGTAAAGCAGATTTCATTAGAATAATCTAATAAGCACAATTCTTTTGAGTGTCATAAAAAATAGTGTAACAAGTATGCAGTTACTGCAAGAATGTATGATTCACATATATTTTTATTATTAAGTACAGAAAGAAAAAAAAGAAAAAATGGAGAGTCTCTTATTTACTGTGAAATAATATTTACATTTCTGGTCTAAAAATTCTAAATGTCTGCATAAATATTATGAGGCTTTACTTCAGTACCACGTACCTTTTTTAAATCCCCACTTGCTCACTTATAACTTCCAGGATTGTTTCTGGTGTCACCATATAATGATTTAGGAACTACTCATTTCAGGGGTCTACTGTTATCAGCAGAGATTAGAAAATACTCAGATGGTTTACAAGTTTTTGAGTGACTAGGTAAGAAGTATTTTAATCTTCCTTTAAGCATCAAAGCTTTTTCATGGAGTAATTAACATCTCTTGGTCTCTTCTGTATATTGCAGTTTCTCACACACAGTATAACCAACAGTACTATATTTGCTTTTATTATAAACTCCTCTTAAACACATTTCCATTAGCATGGTTCAGCACATAGCTTTGTGATCTTTTTCTCTACCTGTGCAGTCTTTATGATACAAGTAATTTGAGACTTGTAGGGCAGTGGATCATTTTAAAAAGCGATCTCTACTGTTTGCTGTATTGGGAAGGGGGTAGGGCTGAAGAAAAAGCTTTGTTTGCATTCTGGTAATGCATCTTGTGCCTTTAAGAGCAGAGACTGCATTGGAAACTGGGCAAACTAGAGCTGGTCCAAAGTAACCTCTTCCAAAATGCATTTATTGTGGGCATCCTGAGCACCTCCTCTTTCCAGCTGCACCTCCATACCTGTTGGGCATTTTACTTGTTGTTATAAACATAGCCAAATATAGTCCTGGATTTATTCTGCAGCTTTGAGATCAAACAACAAGCAGAGACTGTACCAAAAGAAGGCAAATGTACAGCAGCACTATAGAGTATGTGTCCTAGTCTAAATTTATTATTTCTTTATTTGGCAATATAGAAACACAATCAGCAAGAGAGGATTTGTGTACAGTTCAGAAAGACATAATATGACATAATATAACATATTACAATAGTTGCAATTGACTTTTACTATTTTGTTACCATTGAACAGCTTGCTTTGGGGCTTAACATATTATCTCTCCTTTCTCATTTATTTTGGAGAAGAAAAATAAATATTCAGAATACTCAATAACTCAGTTAAATACCACTCTTGTCTTTTCCAGGGCATACAATTCTGATGTTTGTCATCTTTTATAATATGTACATGGAAATAGCACCATTTCTCTTAAGATCATACAATCTTAATTTGATGGACAACCTTAAGGTGACCAGAACTGAAAAGACATTCAAAGCAGAAAATGGAGCCACTAGAGAGTTTTTAGGCAGGAGGAAATTAAATGAAAGTTGAGGTGAGTTTCTGAGTATAGCTTCTGAGCTATAGAGGACCAAGAAAACCAAACCAGAAAGGCATCTTGTTCAGAATTCAAAGAATAGCAGTCTATGATCTTTACCTGTCTCTTTCATTTAAATGACCAATAGCCCAAACCCCTCCCTTACAAGGCAGACCAAAATATGACACTGGCAAAAAAAAAAAAAAAAAGTAAATTAAAATAGTAAAATAACCCACATAAAAAAAAAGGAAAGAAAAAAGAGCACAGTCTTCAAGACTGCACTGATGTGGCATCGTATCTCTAATTTTAGCCCCCTTTATTATTCTTCTACTCTTCTGTTCAGAGTAGGCATGTTTCAGTTCCACTTCACTGTTTTACTTTCTCCTTTCTTTATTTTGCCTTTTCTGCAATTTAATAATTTTCCTAAAAAACCACTTGATTTATATCCTGTTACACCTTCAGTTTTTGGGTTAGTATTTTAATTTATTTCCACAGTTCAACTCCGTGTTTTTATATGACTGCCATTCACAATATTCAGACTTTTTCCCAAAATCTTTTTTTTTTTTTGCATTTAAATGATATTACATTAAAACAGAAACAGAAAATGTACACACAGCAAGACAATCATGTAATGCAAGAATTTATTAGTCTTGTGCCCTTAGGTCTTTCAAAACACTCTGTTGCTCACAAAATTGGCATACTGTTATTTCTAAGGTCCTGATCCAGTAATGAGGTTTGCATGAATCAGTTTGGAATGCTACTTGAACTCCCAGCCATGGCATCATGCCTCCATTTTTTAGCATATAGACTATTTTTAATCATTATCATGCAAAGGTCCCAGCAATGAACTTGATTTTTAGAATCAGTAGCTGTAAATCAGTAGGATTTAGTGCTTTGATCCTAAATCTTTAGATTTTCTTTGGCTTCTCTTGAAAAAATTGACTGATTGATTAAATTGTTAATTACAGTAATTAAACAGAGGAATATTCTCTTGTGTTCCTAATCAGTCTGTCTATCAAGTCCAAATGTGACCAGAATTTTTATTAAATCTCCTATCAATCTCTTGTTTAATTAGATTCTTAGTGATATATTGTATAGCCGACTTCTCATTGCAAAAATAGTTTTCAAAGTTGAACAAGAAAATGGCTAACATTCTCCATCTCTTCTTAAGCTGCTCCTTTACATCTTTGACAGTATTAAAGCTCTCAAATGCCAACACTGACAGAAGACACTGTAGCTTAAATGACCCTGCAGAGTGAAAATCTCATTATCTGTAAAGACAGCTCTGGCAAGTTGTAAAGCACAATGGTAGAAAAGTAACTGGGCTCTGTGTAATAGAACATGATTTCCTCAAGGCAAACACGTTCATCTTTTCAGGACAATTGACCAGAAGTGACATCATTCACCAACTGCATCAAATGTCTGCATGGAGATAAAAAAAGGGATACAAGAGGACAGTTGTCAGGTCTAGTAGGCAATCTTTTTGGTGCAAGACGAAACTGACTGAGATCAGTTTAGTCCTGGTGCAGTCATGTTTTCATTTTAACAGGGCACTGACAGCCAGAGCAACAGGACATGCATTTTTTCTTCTCTTTATCTCCATCTGGCTTAATTCATCTGGAAAAGGACCAGGTGTTTCACCAGTGAGGGAGAACCAAGTCTTCACAGTTAAGTCATTCAATTTAATTTCGAGGTGATTTGTTAGAAGACTTCTGTAAACTTCTAGACATTTTGGGAGCAAACTTTTTTTAGTGGCATGAAATAAATAAGAATTTCCATACTTGATATGGAACTGTGTACCTTACACTGCTTGGGTCACCAAAAATTACTTGAATTTTCTATATAAGATCTTAAGTAACGCATTTCAGCATGATTTCCTGACAATGAGTTCATTATAGTGTAATATTTGGACAGCCACTTGAGTTGAATCTGTATTTATTTTCTCATCTGCAATATGTCTGTGTTTATACCTAAATGACACACACTGACTTGGGAACATGATTGTATCCACGGCTGTCTGTCTCCCAGAAAAAGTTGAAAAAGTACCATGAAGCTAAATTCAAAAAAGGCACTTAGAAGTTTTAGGGATTAGTATTGCAGTTCTTAGGTTTTATGTACTCAAGTTTTCAGGTGAAAAATTCAACTCCTCTTTGGCAATAGCCTGTATACAGCATAGAACACCATTTCAGTACCAGATAGATGGCTCAGTGGCTGTGCAGCACATAGAATAACCCTGGGGATAGTATTTCATCCCCAGCAGCACAGTTCCTAGGCTTGACAAGTCTAAGCTTCAACACTAGAGAACAGAACTCAGACAACCCATGTTTTGTCACCAGCTGTGTCACTGGCTGGCAGAATAGCCCTCTGCCCCAGCACTGTTTATTGGCAAAACTTTGTATGGCACTTTTGAGTTTTCACAGAAAACACTTTGAAAACTAAACTAAAGCTGCTTACTGAGAGGACCAAAGTGAAAAGCTGGAAGTGTGTTCCAGCTGTCAGAACGTGCAGGGGCTCTTCAGAAAGCCAGGCCCTGCAAGGGGGACATTGTGGAGTATATTTTACATGTGTACCCAGGTCATGCCACAGCAGAATGATGCAGCAGTGAGGTCACTCCAGGTGTGGCACACAATGGGCTGTGCAGAGTGCATGGCAGGGAGCCTGGGAAGGAGGCTGTCCCACCCAGACTGGGCACTCTTCCTCTTTGGGTTGTTACAGGCACAATGTGAAAACGTGCCTGCCCTTGCTGAACTGAAACCATGGCCTCATTCTGCATCTGTAGTCTAAGAGCTGCACTCTAGATAAGAAATGCTTCCTGTCTGCAGCAGCCAGGCGCCAGACTGAGGCCACTACCTGCTGTTTCTCAGCCATGCACAAGACTCAAATGAAGAAAAATTGCACTTATGATCTGAAGGTCCAGTCACCTAGCAACTATGGTACCACTAAAGGCTTCAAACTAGCTTGGATTGTATATCCCCACAATCTTGATGTATTTAGTTACTGCAGCTTAAAAGAAAACGATATTCAGATCAATTATTGTGAGGAAAAGGAACCGTGTATTGCATATAGCAAATGCAAATAAATTTTGGACAACAGATTGCTGCACTATGCTTTAATTGTAAAATTGCTCTAATTGCAAAACATAGCATTATACTAACTAACAGAAAAAGGGGAGAAAGCTGAGAATTCGGGTTGATACAGAATAGCTTCAGAGGCTGATGACTTGGACTCTGTGAAGTTAATAGTAAGTATAAATCAATAAAAATATTGGCTGCAATTTCTGTAGAAATTATTTTAAATGGCTTTGGCAACATTTTCCAAGTATTATGTGATACGTAGCAGCTATTCATAGTGCTTGGGAGCAATTGCAATGTCCAAAAAACCCAAACCCGTAGCAAACTGCTCAGTGTACAGAAGTTTATTCTAGTACACTTCCAGTATACTGAAGAACTGAGGGCTTATTTGTTCTGTGATGGCTTAAAATATACTGCAAAAGAATGCAACAGCTAAATCAGGAAAGAAACACAAGTAACTGCACTGGTTCCATCTGGGAGAGGGTTAATGTTCCAGCCTCAAGAGATATGGCTGGAACCCAGAGGTT